>NW_016690225.1:1593603-1718694 GCF_001604755.1 Lepidothrix coronata
CTCGCGAAGACTGGCCATATTATATTAAATTGAAAAACACATATGAATAACATGCAGTCAGTTAGAAGTTGTGTGAGAGGAGGACATCAAACCTGTCCTGCTTCTGCCTCTGCCTCTAGTCTATCCAAAGTGCTTGAATCCAGAGCAGAAGCAAGTTGTCAGATAGCCCTACTCTCTCTCTCCAGCAGCCTGTGATGAACAGGGAGAGGTGCTGGGAGCTGTACTCTGCTCTTCTCCCCCTCTTCTTCCTCAAGGCTTCATTTAAGTGCCTAGAGGGCTGCTCCCATCTGTTCACTCTACAACAGCACCAATGGGCAGGGAGGCTGAGGGGAGCAGGCAGGGAGAGAGGGGAGTTTGTAGTAGCAGAGGCATTGCCTGTGTGAGCTTGTTCACCTGCATGGGAAAAGATGGACTCATGGTCCTTGTTACAGCTCTACATCCTATTTACAGGATGGAGGACATCTCTGATGCCAAGCCTACTGGCTCTCAACACTGTTTCCACTCTCTGGGCTATATCTGAAGCAGATCAGCTTTTATAGTCGTGCCTGGAGCACCCAGTTCTGCAGAAGGCTGCAGCTCCCTGCTGCATGGGAAACCTCTGACACCCTGATTCCCTCATTCCCTCCCCACCACCTCTATCACTCCCACATTTCTTCATGCCAAATTCATGACCCTTATTAAGCACTTAAGGTAGTGTCCTTCCTAGGAGAACTCTGATGCTTCATATTCGTATGGCTGGATTGTAACTTGTCCAGACTCATGATTTATGCAGAGGCAACATGTGAAGTACTGGGGCCTTCACACATAAGGCAGATGATTGTGGGAATGGCCTGGTATAGATGGAGTGAGTTAAACTGGCAGAAGGTTTCTCTGCTTGTATGATTGATTGTGATGAGTGGAAAAGGTGCAATTCTATAATTAAGAAGGCAATGTTTTCTTCCAGGATAAGGTACGTTTCACTTAGGGAGGCTTTAGGGCAGAGCTAACTAGGAAAGATGGTGTGAGCAAAACCTTATAGTTAAAGTCATCAAAATGCTTGGATATGCCAGTACTTCAGGCTATTTTTAAATGATCCTGAAAGAGTTACTAATATCTGACTCCAATGTCTACTCTCCAAACTAGGCTATAGAGTTATTTCCCTGTTACAGTCTGTCAGATGTTTCATTATTTGATGCCATATGCAGCAGTTTGTTGAGAAAAGACTGAGAAAGGCATTTAGAAAGACTTCTAGACTGCTGGTTGCATTGATGGGATGTGGTGATCAGAGTTCATATTTCCCTACACAGAGAAAAGGGATGAAACTGTTTTTCCTTGATTTACATTAGAGCTCTGACAAATTGCTTCTGATACACAAGACTAATCTCTTTCCCTGCATTTTGTGCAGTTCCTGACCCCAAAAAGGAGGTTCTGAGAGGTCCATCTCGATGAGAGCTTGTTATTGTGATAGGCCTACTTGGTGGACTTGGAGGTGATGTAAATGTGAAGCTGTACAACAGTGCTGTACTTTTTCAGTTGTGCCCAAGGAGGCATTTAGGTTCCCCAGAATATTTAGACTCATTCTGTAATACAGTGGAAATGAATAGTTTGAATGTGCCTGAAAAAAAGGCTGATGTTGATGAATTAGTTTTACATAGTCATTTAGATTGGACCCTTAAAATCCTTACAATGATTGGTATACTTACAGGGCTGGCCGTGAGCACAAAACTGCGTTTGTCACAAATCTTGGCTCTATCTGGAACAGAAGTGCTCCATTTCACTGAGATTTACTGTGCACGTTCATCCCTTGTATTAGCTGCAAAAGACTGTTTTCAATGCGATACTGCTGTTGTTTCTTCAAAATCTGTGGCAGTTGTTCTGCCATTCACTTTCTTAATAGTGTTGTTGATAAAACCTCTCCTAGTGCCTTCCCTAATCTGGGCAGTTTAATGTAACATTTTTCTAGACCCTCCAAAGTGAAGACAGTCTCATCCTCTCATGTTATGACAGTGAGATGATGCTGAGAGATTTAGGGCATGAGAGACAGGACATAAAAAGGTGCCGGACTCTGCATTTTGGTGCAGACATATTCAGACTCTGGTCCTTCTTGGTTACTTATGCAGCTGTTTTAATGTAAAAGGCACAAGAGCACCAGGATCAGGAATAAAAACCAACATGGTTGATTCTTGCTTGGCTGTGGGCCGCAATCACTGCAGGCAGTGGTGTTTCTTGTCATCTCTCTGATCTAAAGTTTGCAATCCTCTCAGCAGAGAAGCCCAGTTGCTGCAGTGCATCTGTCTTGATTTACAAGTGAAGTCAAAATGCAGCAGCAACACAGTGTGGTGTGTAGGATTAGGCTTATACTGAGCTTTGCCATGCTGGTTTTACTTCAGCTTTAATTCACACCATCTTCTCCACTGACTGCTGTGAGTTCCTCTGGCATCCCATACTGGGTCAGCAGTGTGGTGAATTGAGCTCATCACTGCAAAGTTGGTGCAATGATTAGAGCAGCAGCTATATCTGTTATTTCCTTACACAGCTCTCAGAGCTCTTCTCTGCCGCGTCCTTTCACAGCAACTTCTCTTGCTGCGTCAGGTTTGCGGTAAGCGATATTGCTAATCTCCCAAGCTGGGTCCCTGCATGCAGGATGCTTCCTCCTTGCTGACAGCTTGCCTGTGAGCGACTCTGTGCTGCAGACCTTGAAAAAAAAAATTAGAAAACCCAGAAAAGATAAATGTTGCCCTTCCTCCTTTGTCTGTGCGTGAAAGTGAGCATGTGGGATTCTGCCTCTGCTACCACACAAAAGAGCCTTTCTCCCTGCTCGTCCCCAGGGTGAGTTTCTTCACTGATCCCACTGTTCTTCCCTCTGGATACCATTCAAAGGACAAAATGGAGTAAATAAATGTCCTCTGCTCTTCAGAGAGATCATTGCATTTTACATGAAACACACTGACCCTTTAAAACTATAACCAATTCATCAAAATCATTATTCTGTGTAACACTGGTGTTTTTTTCTGCATTTGAATAGCATTAACAATGCTTAGAGAGTATTATATACTACCATACATGTGCATTATCTTTCTTCCTAAATACGTATAAAATACCCTTGAACCTAAACTAGAGTAGCTGCTGTATCAGCAAATGCTTGTGCTTAGCTTACCTGCTTGTGACAGCATAGTCTTACTGGTGAAATGTTGTACCCGGGTGAGTTAATGGAGAATAGATATTTTTTTACTGTAATGAGATCCCGTTTCACCTGTGGGATTGAGTGGCATTATTTTGCGTGGAAACTAAGCATGTGTCTGTGCCACATTGGTATCATATTTTCAACGAGCACAGAAAGAGAAATAACTCAGGAAGAAAATCTCATTTAATGACTGGTAGATATATTAAAAATATGCCTTTTCTTGAGGACTTTGCTCTAACAGGTTAGAACTGAATAAAATGCCTTAGCTTTACCTTTCTTCTCTTTCTGAATGACTTTGAAAATGTATAGGAAATTGCAGGACAGACTTGAAGAAACTGATTGCAATGTTGTCAAAGGGAGATAACACGAAGATGGCAAATAGTGAAACATAGGAGGACAGGAAGGTGCACCAACAAGAGGAATGTGAAGTCTCTTAACTAGAGACCGTAATATATCCAAAACTGTAACAAATGGTGTGAATATTTTGGTAGATGCAGATCTTGGGTTTGCTAACTCAGGTTATGACTACGGTTATGCAGTTTTCAGGGGAACTCACCTGAAACTGTCTTGTGTCATACATGACATTCCGGGTGAGCAGCAAGTAACTCATTTGCCCCATTTGGCCGTGTAGGTGCCCAAAGTGAGCTCAGACTGTTGATCTGAAAGGCTTTGGATTGTGAATTTTCTTCCCTGAGACCACCAGAACAAAGTTATTAGTCTCCTAGACATAACGAAAGGCTATTTTTCTACCATCCCATTCCCAGACTGTTTAGGCAATGTGATACTTGAAATAATCTTTATTGTTTGTTTGTTTGTTTGTTTTGATTTTGTTTTGGGGGTTTGTGCATTTGTTTTTATTTTGTTGTTGGTTTTTTGTTTGCTTTTCTATTTCTTAATGCCATATGATCTATTTTATCTCAGCTTCCTGGACAAGACCCTGGACACTTTCTATGTGCCTGGTTTAGCCATTTGGTCTTTTCATGTTTGTTCCTATCTTGTAGTAACAAGCGTACCAGTTTCCTCCTGTTTCCTCCATGGATTTTACTTTCTGTGTCACCCACATGGAGGCTGAGTGTGTCTTTTCTCCCATATGCCATGGCTGGCAATAAAAATGAGCTTCATGACAACAAAGAGGACTTCGCTCTTTGGAAGTGCTTTATCACACAAAGTGTCCCAGCGTGCATCTTTTTCTGGGAATGGAGTCATGCTCTGATTAGATATTGCAAAAAGCAAGGGGCCTGCAGTATGGCATGAAAACTGTGGGCTATTCCTAAGCGGAGTAAAACTCAGGGCATTCCCCTCACACCTTGATCAAAAGTAATGAATGACACTAAATATTTCTCTTGTGGATGTGAAATTAAATATGAAATGGAGGTAGGGAGCAGCTGGCCAGGTGTCAGAATCCCACCAAGACCCTCAAGATGGTATTGGAAAACAAAGAACATTAGGTCACTCTCCGAGTCTGTTGTGTACCAAAGAGAAATTTACCATTTAGGTAAAAGTCTGAAAAACAGCATTATTTGTAAAATGAGGATTAGTTGCACTTCTTTTGTTACCATGGGTGAGACCATCTGAAATACTGCCCCTACTTTCAGGCATTGTCCTTGACTGGAAATGTGGACGCACTGGAGAAAGCTGAGTTTTAGGAAATGAAGAATTTCAGAGCACTGGCTATGTTTGATTTAGAAAATGAAATTCTAAGTGGGGAACATGAGAAGTCTTTCATTAGTCTTATTAAAGAAAACAATCAGTTGATCTCCTTGTTCCTTTAAGAAGTGCAAGAAGAAATCAGATTAATTTTTGCTTACTCTGCAGCTAAAAATATTCAGGCTGGATACTGTGAAAAATTTGTTAAGGTAGTAATAATCCTTTTAGTCTACCTAAAGTTGCACAACATCCTCATTTCTTCATTATTTTATTACTAAAAATCTCAATGCCTGAAATACATTACTCTGTATTTGGTAAGTTTTTCAAGCATCTTCAGTACTATTGAGTAATTTCAGGATAAATTGAACAGAGATGACATGTTTCTGACAATATATGCTTCTAATTATGTTGAGAGCACTGTCTGAGAGCTTATAGGCTTACCCACTCACATGTAATCTTATGTTGAGCTTTGGAGAGAGCTAAGCATGCTGTAGTCTAATAAAGTACAGGAGAAAAGTAACTTGGAAAATTAAAAACCCTCAAAGAGGATAACATAAACGTGGAAAATAATTGATTGATGTAATGATTAATGAAAGGATTGTGAGGAGAAAGAAAAGTTGATGGCATGTGAGACAGTGACCTTGGCAAAACAAGGCATGCAGGTGACATAGGAATATCTGACATAAAGCTGTAAAAGAGCCATGTGAAAGGGGGAGAGTGGGCAGATTGAAAGCAGTGGCAGATGAAGCGTAGGAGGCAGCAAAGAAAAGCTGCCGCATACATGAGGATGAAGTAATAGATCTCCTTCCCCCTTCCTTATATTACTGAATGGGAGGAGGGTCTGGTTTGAAAACACTGTAGAGAGAAGGCATTCTTTAGAATGGACCTACTCTGTATAGCTCCTGAAGAAAACTTGGTTGTGATCAGAAACTAATGGCTCTCCCATGCCTGTCTGTTCAGAAGCACTTTCCTATTTTGGTCACCACAAATATTCAGTATTATCTGGAGCTCATGTTCCTTCTCCTGTGCCAGCCTGCATGAACATAGAAAAGTCTTGTCCATTTTAGTTTCTTTGCTCCAGTTAAACCCTGAATTTACACTTTAATGATTCCATTCCTTCATTTTAATTTTGTCAGTTCTCTTATGGCATGCTGTTCTCTCCTGCTACAATTACAGGCTTCCAAGATTGTTGGTGACTGTGCCATAATATGCACAAGCTGCTCCACCTCTGTACTGTTCCTGTGGTACTTATCTCTCACCCTACCTTCACTCCGATATTCCTTAGCAGTTTTTCATTCTCAGCAACTGCTCCCTTTTTAAGTCTACCAGGTTCTATGCTTACCAGCTCTCTCTCGCTCTCTCTCTAGATATATGTACTAATAACATGAACAGGGTTATGGCTGTCATGGCTGATCCCTAGAACTACCAGCATGACCATGTCTTCACTATAAAGCTATCTTAGCTAGCAGAGCAGGAAGATTGCACTCAAACCTCCATAGGCAATAGTGCCTTGCTCAGGCTGAATCCTGACTGTACTCAGGTTTTGTTTGGGAAAGTACCATGTGTTCTAGTCCAAAAGAGTATCAAGGGGCAATCAAATGCTGTTACGGTATTGATGAGTGAATTATCATGCTTAGGAACCTCCTGTTCGATTGAGTAGCCAATGTGTTCTGCCTTCAGAAGTTGCCCTCGGAGAAGGTTGGCTCTCCAGGGTCTGATCCAGGCAGACATAAACATGATAACAACTCAGCCAGCCTTGGCTTGGCTGTTACCCATTTTGGCATGAACAAGTCTAGGTTGTCTTCACCCAGCATGGTTGGTGCCCATCACTGTGCTTGTTGCCGTGCAGAGCTGATATGAAAAATTATTTTCCCAAATCTTGTCAACATCAGGAGCCTGACTTTTCATTAGAACAGAATCAGACAGAGTTGACAGAAATTTGTGTGGGACAGTTTATGGCACTGTCTAACTATGATGAGGCTAACCTTTCCTGGAATAATTAACTTCGAGGTTTATGTTTCTCTTTCCTGAAATGTACAATGTTAGTAACCTCCCACCACATATTTTTTTAACTTTCAAACTAACTTTTGAATATTTTGCAATTAACACTTTCTGGCTTATCTTTGTAACTCTAGGCTTATACATCTAAGCTAAAACCTGAAATTTTGTCACTTCAGCAGTGAGAAACTCCCAGAGAAGAGTGAAATGGTTTCAGATTGAGGCTTGTAAAGTTGGTTTACAAATCTGATGAATCTGAGAGAAAAGCTCATGTTTTTATTCATAAGGCTATGTGTTGTTAAACACAAAACTAAGAAAAAGTGTCTCATATGAGAAGTAGATGCAGGGGCCTTTTTGCATACCTCTGAGACCTCTGCAACTTTGGCACCTATATCTGAACTGCTTACTCTAGGAGGACACATTTTAGTCAGCTGCTTTGGAATAGGATGAATTGTATTTGTGCAGTGACTTTCTCCACTGACAGTAAAGACAGTCCATGGTAAGGAGTTCAGGTACAAATGTAGGAATAAGCTATATAATAGCAGTCTGCGTTCACATTGTAGGGCAACTGTTTACGTGATGGTAAATCATCAGCTGAGAATTAACTTTGAATGGATTAAATGAGAAACAGTTGTGCATAAAGGTGAACAAAAATCAGAATAATGTCCTAAATCAGTGATTGTGTCTTTAGCTGTGAAGTGCAGAGATTTTTGTTTCTTGACCCTTTTTCTTATTAAATATGTGAAGAACAACATTTTCTATGGGTGTCTCTATGAACCAGAAAATGGGCAGGGAAGCTGATACATTTCTGTGAGAGGCTGAGCGCTCAGCAGACCGAGACAGAGCTGAAAGGTCTCTGAGGACTGTAGATTTTTGGAAATATATTTTCCTGAGGGATGATGGGATTACTGTTGTCTGGACCAACAGGTAGGAAACAAATGATGCTACTTGTTTCGCATGATTTTGTGCTTGCTATCCTCTGTGAATAGGTGTAGCCATAGTTCTATGTAGTTAGACACAGATGTGAAAAGTCTTCTGAATTTTTTTGGTGGAATGCAGGAAACTATTTTTCTTTTTTCTTGTAAGGATGTTGGATTAGGTAGCCAAGAATTTGAGGGATTGAGAGTCTGTGCTTGTCTTCTGATGTAGATGCTAGGAGAATTCAAGTATACTTATGAAGTAAATTACAAATTCAGCTTGAGCTCTTAAACTCGGTTGTGGTTCTGATATTTCTGACCACTTTTTACTCTTATTATAATTTTCTTCTGGAAATGCAGCTTTTCAGGGTAAACACGGCATTGTGAGCTGAGAATTTCTTGCCTTGGGGCCCCATCTAGTGGGTAGTGGCTTCTACTGAGCAGCACCAAGAGCAACTTTTTGTTGCTGAGAAATGAAAAGCAGGAAAAGGAGCTGATATGAAAATTCATTACAGAGCTTAGTAAACACAAATGAAATAACTGTGTTCGTTCTTCTCCTGATGTCATTTTTGTTACTTTCTCTCTACAAAACATTCATTTCTTCTCTGTATCCCTTCAATTTTTGTTTTAATGGAATGGCTGTATTATTTCACTGAGTATGCAGCAGTCACTGGTATATGATACAAGGATATCAGTATTCCTCTATGAAGTTATCCGTAAGGTAAGAGGCTTCTTAGGTAAACTTGAAAGTAGGAAGCATTGCAGCCAAACTAAAAGGTCTGTCTGTCAGAGCAAAACATTTAAAATCTGTATTTTGTCTTCACAGAACTGCTTATATTCCAGATGTTAAAATAGTAATCATGCTCAGACAGAAACTGTTTGCTATATGTATGTATTAGGAAAAGAAAAGAAAACGTCTCGATAAATGGAAAAAGGTTTTATGGCTATATCCAAGTTATTTTTACAAAAGACATTTTTCTAGTCCTTCTGTCAAATGAATTTAGCAAGCCAAATTTGGATTTCAGCTGCACTTAAGTCATTCAGTGTAACCCGAGGGAGTAAGATGGATAGCTAGACAGAATATATGGACCTGGCTGTTTAATAATTTGCTTTTTTTGAAATAAAAAGAAAAAGAAAGAAGGAAATAGCTAAACTATCTGGTAAGGATAAAGCTGTTTTCTCTGGCAAATGAATTTTACAGAACTAGCTGTTTTGAAGACAGAGTCTGTAACATAGATGGTAATTTTTCAATTTAAGATGAACCCTGATGAAAGCACTTTCTGAAGATTTTGTGTGCTATCTATATCTTCAGAGAGGATCCTAAGGGATAGAGACTGGATACTCCTAAATTTGTGTAGTGGAATTATTTTGCAAAAAAAGTTATTTTATAAAGGATAGGTTGATTATTTTCATTAAGCTGCATAGCAGGGTTATTTAAAAACTCTGCATGAAACTCCCAAGGTAGAGATATTGAAAGACAAATGAAAGTCTGGCTGAAATGAAAAGTGCATTGTTGAGAAAGAAGCCTTTTTAAACTTTGACTGTTGACCTTGCATACCTCTTTGCCTTAGATTTTTTTCTTTTTTTTTTTTTTCTCTTCTTTTAAATTTAGTATGTGTGTTGGGAAAAGGCAAGTGAAGTTGCCTTTCCACATCATGAAAATCTGACTCTTCAGTTTACTGTTTATAAAGGAGGAAGAGTTTTAAAAGATGAGTGTGTGTGTGTGTTTCAATATAGAAGAATGATCAATAAATAATTTTTCTTTTTTTTTTTCTTATTGCCATCATATCTAGTTATATTATTTTCTATCAGTTTTCAGCCTTTCATATTTGTTCTTTAGCCTCTATAGCTGGCATCCCTTTTGCAACACACATCTCCCTATTTTGATAGCCCATGTTGGTTTTATGCTGTCTCAGACGTCATGTACAGTAGGCAAGATTTTTAGCTCTGCAAATCCTGGAGAAGTTCTAAATTTTTTTCCTCATCACTGTGTTTCTCAGCCTGTCAGAACTAAAATAGTCTCTGAAATAAATGATTGTGGAAAAAATTACTTACAGAATAAATGATCTGAAACACAGTGCTGGAGTTACAGCACGTGGAATGGTCTCTTAAGTCCCATTACACTGACCAACAACTGACCTAGCTCAGCTCCCCGGGAAGGTGTGAAGGTCTGACAGAGGTTAATGCTGATCAGGTTTTTAGGAAATAGATCATATTTGTGAGAGAAACTTTGTGTCACAGATATATTCCAATCTAGACTAGATAGCAAATGCCTTTTTAACTATGATTTCTGAGTTTTAGAAAAAGTCCTTGTACTGAAACAGTATTGACACTAGTAATAAATAGAAGTCCTTCTCTTGCCTGTATTGAGTGTCACATCCCAGGTTTGTCCTATAAGTTCTGCTAGTCAAACTATTTCCATTTTATATTTCACTATTCAAATTTTAGAGACATTAGGCATGGGGTTAAAAACAGTCATTTGGAGAGGGAAGATTTAATCCCTTTTTATTCCATGCAGAAGTTAATACCGAAGAGGAGGAGTTGCAGTGGAGAAGCAGAGCCTCATGCCCCCTAAACAGCACAGGGACGAGTGCACGGGCAGGCGCAGGGCACAGTGCTAAATCTCGAGCTGCCTGGCCAAGGGCCACGTCTGTCTCTGGCTCAGAGGGTAGGCTGGGTCTGAGGATACCTTTGGAAAATGGTCTAATGCTTCTTTCATGCTGAGCAAGATCTTCTGACCTTGGTCTCAGGCTTGGTGAACCACCAGCAATAACAGCTACAAGGATGGTGAGAGCAGCCTCACATCCACCTGCTATCCTGGGATGCACCTGCCCTCTCATCTATTCCTCAAATTACATAGTACAGGTGGGGCTGTACACCCATGGCTAATCTGCTGTCCTGCACTTTCCCAGTGTGAAAGGGAAGACAGAAGCGTAGCCTAAGGATTCATAAACAATGTAAATACATCTTCATCATGGCCTGAAAGTCCTCCTTGGACCTGAGAAGCCTTTCCATATCCACATATCCAATTCCATATCCCCATATTCAATTCCATATCCATGGATGTACTTACCTGGAGGCAATTTCTGTTCGGTGCAGGCTAATATTTCATATACTATAAATATGATATTTAATATGAATTTTGATATTTATTAAATATATTGCAGCATGAAGTTTAAATAATTTGCAATATTGAATTAATACTCAAACTTGTCTATTTGAAACTGGAGTTTGTGAGTTATAATATATTGCAGAAGTTGAGTGAGGCTTTACAGTAAAATCCTGCATCTTAATTGGCTGGTTGTCTAAGTGCAAATATACTATAATGGAAACCTCACTCTATTATTTTTGATTCCTTACTCATAAAAGGTTATATTCTGTGGTATAAGGAAGATAATAAACATTTCCCCATCAATCCAGTTTCACTAATGGCCAACACTGTGAAATGTGTTTGAAGAGAAGTCAGAGGTATAGAGGAGGCTTTTGCTTTCCAAATTTGATTTTGGAGTTAATAAGAGACTCCCCCTGCCCTGCCCTACCCATGGCCCCCCAAGGCCCGTCTACAGGTCACCACATCCCTGGGCACCTTTAAGCAGAGCCTGGCTCTGTCTTCTTTGCACCCTCCCTTCGGGTATTTGTACACATTCATCCAGTCCTCTGAGATTTCTTTTCTCCAAGATGAACAGCCAAGCTCTCTCATCCTCTCCTGGTGTATCAGTTGCCCTAATCTCTTAATTATCATCATTGCATCCCAGTGTAAATGCTTATGTATGCAAATTTTAATAATGCACAAAAAAATTATTCCAAGGATGGTAAATAAAATGCTAGTTAGTAATCTTGTAAGTGGTGGTCAGAATTATTAAGTCATGAGACTTCCTTGAATGTTTAAAGAAATCTGAGGTGATTCTAAATATTATCAATTTTAAACAATTTTTTTCAGGCAGACCTGTCTTTGGACAGTTACTCTTTAAATTATTTCCCGGAGGAAGTTTTTGATCTTTGGTGTTTATCTTTAGCTGTAATTTTTCTACCTAGAAAGATGTAATCACATTTGGTTCCTCTTCTGATCTCTTTATACACAATGATTTATCTTTTCTCCTTACTTGGTTGCTGTTCCCTAGTCTTTTCTTTCAACAGATTGCATTCAACAAGAAAATGTTCATTAGCTTCTGGAATGCAAATCAATTCTTCGACTTTTTTCTCTTAAAGATCAGTGGTGCATATTTTGTAAGTATTGTCTTAACATAAGAATGACTTTATTAGAGCAGGCCTCGAGGTACATTTAGTGTCTTCGCCAAATGGCAAATAGCAGGTCCCTTGGAAAGTTTTAAAACACTAAACAAGTGTATATGTTTTGCTGCTCCCCAGAGTAGTTTCCATCCTTTTACCCAATTTCAGGTCATGATTAGCAATGAGAGTAAGTTACATGTTACCCTGCTTGTTATGTGTCTGTGGGTGGTAAGAGATGGTGGCATTGTCTTCCTGCTTGTCATCTCATCCTCTGGGCTGGCACTAGTAATGGCACATCTGGACATCTCCCTTTTCTTTCTTCTTGAAAATTGTTAAGGGGGGCATGGGGAGGTTGAAGGGGGAGGAGTAGCAAAAAGTAATAATGAACAAGGCACACCGCAAATCAGAAGTCCAACTATTGAGACAGCTGCTCTATATTACCTGAGACTAGAGCTTTAATGGACTATTTCCATGTGGTTCTCTTGAGGCACAATTGTTTCCCAGAGCATGTGACACATGAGGAAATTTCTGTCATACTTCCTTTGGAAAGGGAGTGACACTGCTCATATGTGTCTCTTCTGTTATTAGAGGGATACATGTGTAGTGGTCTGTTCTCTTTTCAGTGCCATATTTTTTAAAACTTGCAAATGGAGGCAGTATTTCTGTTCCAGATATATCATACATGAATTTAAAGTGTGTGATTGATCAAAGATGCACAGAAAAGCAGCCACTGTTTTTTGTTGCCCATCTGAACTCACCAAGTCCAGAAAAGAGCTCTTACTTTCCCTTCAACAGGCCTCTGTTTGCTGGCTCCTTTCATGATTCCTGCAAAGACATAACCTTCCAATTTGTCAGGCAGCCTCTTCACCAGCAGCTATCACAATCAACTGTATACTCTGTACACCTTTATACTAATTGAACCAAAGATTAGGCAGGAAAAAACATCTAGAAAGTATATTTGTCTTTTTATAGGCACACAGCTGAAGTTCAAGTTGAAGCTTTTATATTACAGTATAGGAATGCAATGCAGGTTGCTCAATCAACATTTCTCAGAAAACTTCTGCAGAGATCATAATCCTAAGGTGTTCTTTTGGTAAGGTGCCTCTTTCTACACACTCCCTCTTCCTGGAAGATTCATTTTTTTGTAACAGAATCACAGAATCACAGAACAGATAGAGTTGGAAGGGACCACTGTGGTGGTCTCGTCCAACCTCCCTGCTCAAGCAGGATCATCCTAGAGCACACTGCAGAGGATTACGTCAGACAGTTTTTCAATATCTCCTGTGATGGAGACTCCACAACCTCTCTAGGTAACCTGTTCACGTGCATGATCACCTGCACAGTAAAGAGGTTTTTCCTCATTTTTAGGTGGAAATTCCTTGCATCATTTTTTGTCTGTTGCTTCTTGTCATATTGCTTGGCACCAACAAGAAGAGCCTGGCTCTGTCCTCTTGACACTCTGCCTACAGATACTTACAGGCATTGATCAAGTCCCCTCTCAGTCATCTCTTCTTCAGGCTATACAGGCCCAGCTCCCTCAGCCTTTCCTCATATGAGATGTTTCAGGCACTTAATCATTTTCATAGCCCTCTGTTGGACTTGCTCCAGGATCATCATGTCTCTCTTGTACTGAGGAGCCCAGAACTGGACACAGCACTCCAGGTGAAGCCTCACCAGGGCTGAGTAGAGGCACAGGATCACCTCCCTCGACTTGCTGGAAATGCTCTTCCAAATGCACCCCAGGATTCTATTGACCCTCTGGGCCAGAAGGGCACACTGCTGGCAAGTTCACATTGCTGCTATCATGTGAATGACTGCATTGAAAGTAATGATAGGCAAATTTCAACTCTAGAAAAAACACCACAATTCTTTTACACTAAATATAATAAAGAGTTGGAGACAAGTACAAGGGCACACTGCTGGTAACGCATTACTGCAAATTATTTCTTTCATTTCTTAAAGTTTATCATGACCTATGTCTATCCCTTATCTCTGACTGACTATCCACTTTTATGTCAACACATAGTGCCAATTGCCTTGTTACTTCATTTGCAAGATTTTCTTAGCAATCACTCTCTTTTCTCCCAAATCTGGAAAATCGCAATTATATAAACACCTAAAAACTAAACCTGTTTTATTTCTTTGGCTTTTCTACCTTTGTCACAGAAGTCCTGACTGCTTTGTGCTAGCAGGCTGCACCAACAGCACACAGTCAGAAACCAATATTCTATCAATTGCAGTGCAATTGCACTGGGAAGGTGAAGTTTGAGGGTTAGTGTGTGAGCATCTTCTGAGGAAGAAAATATGGTGGTTGATGAAATCTAAGAAGTCAGCAAGAACTACTACATGGAAGGTAAAGATAGGCAAATTTTAACTCTAGAAAAAAAGGCATATTTTTTGTTACACTAAATATAATTAAGAGTTGGAGAAACATACAAGCAATAGGTAAGGATTAATTCCTGAATATGTCCAAATTAAGACAGATTTCCTTTTACAGTACAACTACTTCAGCCAGCTGGCATTTTGACCACATATTTTATCAAATGCATGGTGTCACTGCACAAAAGTAGCTAACATGACTAACATGACTGAATAGACTGTGAGGTATAAATAAGGCAATGATTATTATGATTCTACTGGCTTCAAACTATATGTTTCCACTCAAGAGTTCCCATGCATTGGGAACACTAAGCAGCTGATTTCAGTCCCCTTTTCAGGAAGGGAACAACAATCTGTCACTCCCTGAAGTGTCCTAAGCAACCCCAATGGTTGCTGTGGTGTTACAATGCTGTTTTTGTCCTGTCGTAAATGCCGAGACATCTTGACGACCACACTCAGCTCAAGATTTTTTCCTCTCCTGTGCTGCTGTAGTATTTGTGTCACTTGAGAAACACTGCCAGTGGATGGGATTGGGTACAAGTGTAATCAGAAAGGCCACGGAGGCAGGGAGGGAGGACAGCTGTCCTAAGCATTCAAAGCTTTACATTCTGTGCCGCTCTGATATCTAAATATCTTGACGTGAGCCTCAAGATATTTATTAAGCTGGATGACAGCCTGCTTTGGTCTTGCAGCATTCTGAATCTGCCTACCTGTTATTTAGAATATATTACAGAACAATCCAGAATGGTACCTAATGCTGCCTTATTGCAATAGAAAATCAGGATAAAAGAAACAGGCTCTATACTGTCTATGGTGTAAAAATATTTCTGCTATCTCAAGCTATCTCTGTATCTGGAACACTTAACTTCCTCAAATAACATTTAAGAGTAATTGAAAAATTGTTTGATTCATATATCAGTAAGGTAGGAATCAAAATATATATACTTATATCTGTAAGTTTTTCAGTCAGCAATGTAAATATTACCTTGTGATTAAAATAAAGTTGCAGAGGAATAATCAGCAGGCACAGTATGTGAGACAAGACATAGGCTAGATGAATAATGAAAAAAATAAAAAGAACAAAATATGAATAACTTGTCTAAGTTGCATTTCAATATGAAGAGTGTTTGTGTGGGCAATCCTACAGTCTTTATTTGGGGAAAAGCACCTTTTGAAATCAAAAGAGTCTTTGGCGCTCTAACATGAGTCAAGGATGCTAGTGGGTGACATTTAGTGACAACTGAATGCCAAAGAGTGAGAAGGGTAAATAATCAGTTAAATGGCATGGACAAAGAATTCAGCAAAACCTTCCCATCAGGAACACTTGCAACCATGCAGTAACTAGGAAGCAGTAGCAAGAATGGAGAGAACTGGTAACATCCAAATGTAGCTTGATTTGAAGGACCAGAATATGGACCATGGACAGAAACAGCAGTTGGAGATTGGGATGAAATAATCAGGTAGGTCTCTTCAGTCTGTCTTTTGTAATGAAATGTTGCTTTGTTTTATGCAGTATGGCATTGCTCTTGAAGACCTAGAGAAGAAACTATCAAGCAGTTGGAGAAGGATCAGGGTGGTTCATTAACATTTCTGCTTAAGTTTTTATTTTGTTCTTACTAAATATGAAAATCTATTAAAACAATGCAAATTTGGGGCCTCCCTGAGATCATCAGTCTTAGCACACTTTTTGTTATATCTACCTATAGTAAACTAATTCCTTTTGCTTATATCAACCAAAGAATCAAAGTTATCCAGCAGTACTGAGGAACAAGAATTAAGAGGTCCAGCTGACATAACTCCTAAAGAAACTTGTGCCTGTTCTGCATTTGCAGCAGTTTTTGCCCATTTTTGCCCATTGTCAGATCTCTGCTGTGTCACTCCTTGAAGCTGTTGTCATTTGGTCCCGAAATCAAAAAATATTTTTCTAATGAGATTTACCTGCTTCCAGAAATACAGTAAAAGTTCATTAGTCTAGAGTACAGTAATGATCATATATGTCAGACAGTATATCATTTGTGGCATGGGCCATACGCATCACAGCTATGTGCTTTCAGTGACATGAACTGTTGGATATGCCATACAAAGTTCAATGACCTTTAATAGTGGGATATGCCTGAAACTGATACCATTTGATGTTTTCACAGCAGCTCTCACATTAGACTCATCATGCAGGTGATCTGCAGTGTGATCTGTTAAGTATTCCTTTCCTTCTCCTTTTCCCTTGTGAAACAGGAGCAGATAATTTCCACATTATCTGTGTGAGGATATGTAGAGCGTGACATTTTTTTTCTATAAGATTGTCTGACTGAGGTCCATGTTAAATGATGATAAGGAAAAGGAGAGAGATAAACACATAGACACAAAAAATGTGACTGACTATTGATAATGAATTGAATAACCAGAAATAAACTTGGTTAGTGGCACTAATTGATAACCATAGTGGAGTGTGAGAATGCATATTCCATCAAGACGACTGATTGAGAAGCAACTAAAATCAGGTTGATAAGAAAGGGTAAAGGCAACAAACATACAAAGACACGGACCCGACAAAAAATGATGGAGACTATGAGAAGAAACAAACCTTGCCAGTCACACTAATCGATGGGCAATTCTAGAAAAACTAACTCGGACTTTGAAGCTGGTCAGATTATGTGACCAATACATCTGTTCTAGAACAAGCAGCAGTCACGACTATTGAGGCCATGTTACTGAGAACACAGCTGAGCTGGGCAGGGCATGTCTCAAGGATGAAGGACCACCGCCTCCCTAAGATCCTGCTTTATGGTGAACTTGCCACAGGCTGCAGCATGAGAGGAGCCTCGAAGAGAAGATACAAGGACTCCCTGAAACAACATCTTAGCCTTGGCCATATTGATCACCATAACTGGTCTACTCTGGCCTCAAATCGGGAGGTCTGGAGGCACATCATCTATAACACTGCTGCTTCCTTTGAGAACGCATGCAGGATCACTCTCGAGGAGAAAAGACAATGCAAAAAGAATCGTGTCTTGCTGAATGTACCACCTCAGGAGTCTTTCTGCTGTGCCTTTTTCAACTGGACGTGCCTATCTTGTATTGGCCCTTTTAGCCACCAGCACGCTTGTAACAATCGTGGGTAAAGCCCTCCTCAAATCTTCGTTCACGAAGCCTAGCTATGAATTGTTGCTGTAGCAGGTATCTGCAGAGTGTATTGTGTGACACTGGAATAAATATACCAGGCTAGGGCAAGCATCTTTATGGTCCTTGTCTTTGCACTTGGTTGAAAAACAGATCTTATTGTAAAGGTAAGTGAAGAGATGCCACTAAGCTGATATACAGCCAGTATATATCCCTATGGCACGGTTTGTCTAATTAACTCAGCAAACTGCAGTAAGTGCTACTGTTTTCATTAAGGTTTATCAGAAACACTTCCAAAAGACTTGATAGAATTACAACCCATCCAATATTTAAAATCTGAGCTGTACCTTCATGTCACTGGCTAGACTGTAATTTGCTTAGCTCATCCTAAAATTTAGCAAAATATATTTAGCTAAAACATGTTTAGCCATTCCCACTGGCTGAAACCCTAATTTTAAATAGAGTATCACTGTCAGCTCGTTACCAGCTCTAGAGTATTTTGTTTGGACTGCCATCCAAAGCAATGGAGAATATACTCATCTCCACTTGCAATAACTCACAAAAGAAATTGTTGAAATATTCTGCTCCATCAGGCAACCACGTGTTTTTGCAGCTCAGCTAACCCTCTGTCAACTTTTTAGAGAGACATTAAATCAAGCAGGATATGAATCTGAGCCTTCCTTAATCAGTAAAACCTTACCACTGACTCTGATGTGCTCCAGGGGGGGTCCTTGGACAACAGGATGACACATTACTTAATCTTAAAAATAATTGACTCACTGTAACTCAGTCTGTGTTTGCCTTCTTAGACATAAATAAGGATACTTACTAAGATATTCACTTTATCTTATGTTGCAGGGGAAAAAATCCCAACATTTTTTATACTCAGGTATTTTAGCATTTGTCCAAAGGCTTGTGCTGAAATGTTTGATGTCCTGAAAACAGTGCAGTCTAGCTCTGTCAAATTTCTGGTTGAAAATCCTTGTCTGGCTGTTTAAAATAGCTTCTGGCAAGTGTAAGCGTATTTTTTGGTTTTGTCGTGGGGTTTTCTGTTGGTTTTTTTGTGATTTTTTTTTCTTTTCCCCACAGCTGCTGTTGTCCTCTCTCTTTGGAGTTGCACAGTGTTCTCTTAGTTGCTAGTGTTTTCTTCTCCTTCTCCTCCAAATGACTTTGCTCTTCTCTGATCTGATCTCCACACAGCCTAGCCTCATTTCTGGGAAGGGTAGTTTTAGCTTTTGGCAGTTTTCAGCTGCATGTGGCTAGCTTTAAAATACTTGCAAGTTGGGCAGTGAAAAAGAAAATCAGGAAGCTTTAACAGAGGAAGAAAAAAATACATCAAGAAAAAATAAAAATAAGCAGATGGAAGGAGGTAGAGAGAGAAGTGCTTAAGCTTCTTAGGCGTCGTTATGCGTTTGTTCTCTCCGTGTCTGAAAGAGGCAGTAAGGTGTGTTTTACCTTGAGGATTTGTGCTCAGCTGCATGAACACATTTACAGTGCTGTCAGCAGTCAAGTGCATCTGTTACTGCTTTCTTGTTAGCTAATCTTCATAAGCAGAGGCACTGCCTCCAAAACTGTTTTTAATTGTTTCTTTCAGGTGGTGGTATTCTCTTCTGAATGAGACTCATTCAATGTGGTTTGTATACAGATAAACCCAAACTTCTGACCAAAGGCACTAACTCAGGAAAGAGCATGATTTATTTTTTGTGTGATTGAATTTGCATTCATTGCTTTGTCTTTCATTTGTAATGCCAAGAGAGATGCTAGGACTCGGGTAGCTGGGAAGGAAATCCAAGAGACTGCTCTTTGATCACCAGTGCACAGTATCCATTTTTCCAGCATAGCTTTAGAAACCTCACAATAGGGCTTTGTGAATAATTAGGGCTACTGTGGAGATGAGGAACTTCATTGCTAATTACCAATCTTTTACTTTACAGGAAACTATAAATATGCAACAAGCATTTGAAGAAATCAATAGCTAATATATTAACAAAGCTGGAATTTAGAAGCTGCCATACAAAGATGCATTGGTTTTTCTTGGAACTGGAGAAAGCTAAAAGCACAAGGCCACTATTAAGGCACCCTTACAGGCTAAAAAGTACCTCTTCTAACATCATTGCATTTCATTTCATTTTATGTTTTGATGTTTAATCCAGTAGCTAAAAAGCTAATGCATGTTTTTTCTGATTTCTAGTTCAGTTCTTTTTCTTCCCCTTTGCAGGAGTAGTTGAGCCATTACTTACACTTGTATCAACTAAACAACCCACATCAAGGGACAGGTATAAGATAAAGAAGTAACTCTAAAATAACACATTCATAAAGGGATTTTAGCACATGCTCAATTTGAAATGCTTGAATAATTCTTCTGATACTCTGCTAAAACTCCGTTTTAAAAAACCACCTCTTAAGGAATAACTTCTGTTTGGGAAGTGGAGGGATCAGGGGAAGGTGCCTTCTATGTTTGGGAGGAAGTTTGTTTGAGAACATAATGCAAATTATTTAATTATTAGAATGCTGGATAATTTTTGGTGCTCTGCTGCCTAAATTTCACCACCAATGAATAACAAAATATTTAAGTTTTCCTTTCTATCCTAGTTTGTGAATATCTATGAAGAGAAGAAGAATTTATTTATTGACTTACCTGGAGACAACCTGAGACTGGCCCCAGTTCTTGCCTATGTCATGTTTCCCACAGCCCTCAGGATGCACTTTCACATCTTTGTCATCCTACCACACCTTGAAGAAAAAACTTAAAATACAGGAGAGCTCAAGTGTAAAGACAAACAGAACAGGCTGTAGAAGACTCCATTTCTTTAGAGATAATAAATATAGAACAAGAAATTAAATGCAGAGTGTAATGAGAACTTTAATGTTTTCCTGAAAACTGACCTTTTACCTCCCCCAGGAAAATGCAATAGGAGAGAAGAGATGGAACTGGGTAAGTAAAGTGCGTTTGCTCTGGATTATTACCTGCTAATTACTTTGACAGCTGCTTCTGAAGCAACATCTACATTTAGGGCATATGCCCTCATTCCACTGTGTCTGTCTCTGTAGATATAATTCTGTCAAACTGAGTTATAATTCAAGAGCTATGGGAGGAAAGGAGAAATCTGTTTAAAGCAAATGGTAGTCCTAGACAATACAAAGGTAGGAAAGATCCTTACCAGAGCTCCTTAGGGAACTTGGATGAATACTGAAGATGAGATAAGAATCAGTTATTTAAATGCTTTGCTACCTCTTGCACTGCTTCCCACAAATGAATATAAAAGAAGAAAGCATGACTTAAAAAGAACATTGTTCATGTGTCAAAGTTTTGCATACCAACCACTGGAAGAGATTGTCATTTAGTGACTTTGGCCTTGATCCCATTCCTATATAAGTAAATTGAAAATAGATCTTGTTATTTTCAAGTCACTTTAAGATCAATTAATTCCCTACCTTTTGTATATTGCTGACTCATTGATTATTTGAGTCATTATGGGCCATCAGGAGGTGGGATTAGGTCTCCCATACAGACAGGTTTTCCCAGACATGTAGTCCTATTTCCAGATAAGGAGGAATATCATTAATTATTCACACCTGCCACAAGGCCTTGTCAGCCTTTTTACCCTTCCTTCCCTTCCTCCATATGGGTGCAATCCCTGTGGGGTTGTCTACCACCAGAATGAGAAAGAATGACCGAGCCCAAACTTATCAGCTCTTCAGAGCCAGTGCTGCTACTCCGTCATATCTGGATATGTCAGAAATGCCACAGCAGTGCCTTGTAGCTTCTGGATAGAAATCTAGGAGCCCTACAGGCAGCAAACATCCATTTTAGTTGGTAATAATCAGGAAACATCAGAGACCATCAAGGTCTCACAGAATTGAGTGCTTTGGCTATGTTTTTTTTTCTCTGTTTGTTTATGCCTCTATGGATATTATTTCTTCCTGCTTTACTTACAAAACACAGAAAAATCTCTCTCAAGTTGACTGGTGACATTATAGAGATGGAAATATTAGGTTTTTTATACCACTACTAGGCCTTCATATATTGCAGTTATATTCTCAAATTCATTGAGCTCTTGAGGAAGCAGTGGGGAGGCTCATTTTACAGCCTGAAGCACTAAGGGGATTTCATGTCTCTACTAATAATATTCTAGAGTTTACATCTCCTCACTGGTCTTCTAAGTTACTGATTATTTTAAAACTTCAAACATTTCTAAGTAAAAAATTTAAACTGTTTTCTGACATTTGGTTGTTTCCCATGTCCTTGGTGTTGCTGGGAAAAGAAACCCCAGTTTTAATATAAACAACTGTTTTTTTAAGGAATGACATTTGTCTTTTACTAAAATACAGTGTAAAACTGCATAAAGGCTAGTGCTTTTCTTCTGCTTTTATACCACACCCTTACTGCCTACTAGGCTGACCCCAGTTTTGGGAGAATCATTTGGTTAGTTCTAAATATAGAACTGCATCTGCCCTTAAATGGGAGTGAAGGGGCAGTAGCCTTTAGAGAGGGGAATTATTTTTGTTTTCCTCAGGCAGAGTTTACTAGGCTGGGAAAGGCTGGTCTTCCTCTCTGCTTTGCAGTTTTTCTATATCCCTTGGTAAGTCCATTTTCAAACTAGGGTTTTCTTCTTCAGAACAAATGGGAGTGCTTGTAGGAGGGTGTTGGGTGCTTTTCTGTAAAAAAAAAATTAACTTCCTTACGAAACCAGAAAAAAGCAGGACACAGATTGATTCATGAAAAGAAAAACAAAAAAATAAAGTAGAATTTTATTCTGTTCATAGTCACCTTTATTTTATTGTGTCTTACATTTCTTCTGTTTCTTGCTGCATATAAAGAACTACATTACAGAAATCTATAGCTCTATTTGAATATGTACTTTTCCAATTGCACAAATATTGGCAGTGCCACTTTCTTATGGGCTTATACCGTATGTTTTATCTGAAGTCTGTGTGTAAATAATTAAGTATAAAATCCTATAGTAGCTGGCAAAACTATTTGGCATGCTGAAGAGTAGAATGTAGCTAGGAAAAAAAGAAATCTACTTTTGTTTTTTGTCTGCCCTGCTTTCAAGTACATGTTTCCAGAAGATGTATTTCTGGTGTCCCTGTTGCTCTAGACTACGTGATGTGTTCTTTGCCATATGTTAATTCCAGCTAAATAGCACTGATAGAGTCCTGGGAAATCATATTCATCCTCTTGAAATTATGTCTGTGTGTTGATAATGCCTATGAGTCAATGAAAGTATCATAATGAAGGATACTGAATGTTGGGATGATGGGAAGTGACTTTCACCATCTCACTGTTCAACAGTCTTTGCTGTCCACTTGGGGGGATGTAATACATTTGCCAAATGAAGGGAAATTTTCAAACTTTATGAGAACATGTTGGAACTCTGTACATTTGGAATGTTAGAGTGGCAAGGTTTCTAGTCAATGTGGACAAATTCAGCTTCATTTAATTTCCAGTCTAGTATGATCATGAATTCATAAGATATCATCCATATTAGTATCCTTTCTGGGATATATACTGTTTAGCTTCTAGTAGGGCTGTGGAAAGAAAGTCAGATTGGAAGCTTCCACTCCTTTCCTTCATGCGAGTAATAGAAAAGCCAAAATTACATTTTTTTTTTAGACTTACAAAAATGCAGGAACTGGTCCTCCCCTTCACAACGACCTTGCTGGAGGGAAGGGTACCCATGACTCTGCCTCTTCCTACCTGCCAAAGAGCAAAGCTCTCTCATCAAGGTTGGGGATATGACCATGACCATGACTATGACCGCCCATAGTATATTTCAAAATACCTCCACACTGACTGTTCTGGCTAGAGGGTGAAGCAAACCATTCAGGGATTACTACAAGGTTAAAGTGTGCATTCTAACTAATCATAGATATGCTACAGCATTAAATTGATGAATCTACCTGTATGTCATTGAAAACAGTATCAATTGATGTTGTGAAATGTCAAAAGTCTACTCATTGAAGACATGAAATTATTAAGAATAGACACATCTATGATAGCTGGTATCATCAGCTGCTTAAAAATGTTGCTTTGCTGGATATTCAGATGACTAGAAATAGAGGATAGAACTCTGTCTTTAGGTTGAATAACAAAAGTAATGCATGCACTTCTGGGGATGATTTGAACCAGGTTAAACTTGTTGTCCACAAGATTTCTGTTTTAAAACCAATTTTTGAAATGAGGAAAATACTATTCCCATACAAAGGAGGTATGATCAGTAAAACATAAGACCAACTATGATATAGCTAAACACATCAGAAAAGAAAAAACAAGAAGCCTTAAAGGTTGCTAAGTAATGTCTGGAATTTGGTAGGTTTTAAGCAAATGAGAATTCCATATGGTTTTTTTTTTAAAGAATTCGATAAGCATTTGTATTCTGTTATCAAAAAAGTTAAATTGAATTCTTATGCAGAATGAAAAAGGTCTTCAGTGGGAAGGACAGAAACATCTTACAATAACTGTATATTTGAGTGGGTTTTTAAGTTCATCTTTTCTCATGCACAGAACATAAATTTCTATGTAAGATCTAAATATACACACATGTACAGAGATAAAAGACTGGAGAGACATATTGGAATTTTAGAAGTTTATTATCAAAAGGGAGAAGATTTTACCAGATCCTTTGCATCCCATTCTATTTAGGCTGCAGTGTCTATGAGTTGCATAATGATTCATGATGGTTTTACAAGATTTCCACCAAAGTCAGTTTCTGTGGGAAAATGCTACTATGTTATTAAATCTACAATTTCTACAACATATATATATAATAAACTGGAAAGGATCATGTATTTTTTGAGGAAATACAGTAGTTCTTGAAACTGGTCATTAGGGGCAACCAATGAATAGAAGGTGTGGGTTTTTTGGTTGGTTTTTTTTTCCATCTTTCATTGTGGTATGTAAGTGATATGGATTTAAATATATTTTTATGAGTTAAATATCATGGGCTTTAATGCACCACAGAAGTGTAAGCTGGCAAAACAAGGTTTCCTAAAAACACTTAGCCTTGAACAATGTAGAGAACAACAAGCAGAACTACAGACGGGTTGAGGAAACAATGCCTAAGTCATGGGAAGAACAAGACAACCCCTCCAATAAGTACAAATGGCCAAAGATGTTTAAGAAAGATGAGATACAGAGGAGTATCAAGAATGAGGATGTGCATGTAGGAGCAGGATGTACTGACCTTTCAGCTGGAATGAGGAGGATAGACTACATGAGGTCATGCAAGAACTCGTGAATTGTTTTTGGCTCTTCTGCAGATGGCCAAGAACAGAGATGAGCAAAGAAAGTGCATGTCGTATGTTATAGCATTGACAGGTCAGGCCGAGAAAGTTCATGTTGCATGGTGCGTTGCTCATGGCAGGAGCCTTCTGAATCTGGGAATGGAAGTTGTCTATCTATGGTGAGCACAACCAGGTTCTTCCTATGGCATTTGTCAACCCATCCATCAATTTAGTTGGTGGTGTGCGTCCTCTCTGAGGCTGTGTAAATGATCATGCTAGAATTTACTACTTGTCCTTTAAATCTTAAATTAACTCACTTATCAAGCTAACAATGTTTATATCAGACCGTTGGCTCCTCTGCCCAAGAATGTGGCCCCTTGTCATGTGTCCTACATTACTGCTTTCTATTCAGATCAGTATTACTGTGTCACAAAACTATGCGTATCCTGTCCTGGGAACTCTGCCTTTTACTCATGGTCCAGTATAAATTGTTATATATGTGCTACTAAGCATGAGGAAACATATACTTATGTAAATAATCTGAATAGCCTAACCTGTGTTTTCTATCATTAATTCTTAAGCACATTTTGGCTGATGTAATATTTTTCTTTGGGTTTAATAGTCTTCTATAATTAACTTCTTTAATAGTCTTTGGGTTTATAGAGCACACAGACTGGTGCACTTTAGGTCCTTCTGATGTCAGAACGAGACACTAAATGTTTCAGGACCATGTTGTCCTGTAACTCCAGGTCTTTTTCTGAAAATCCAGAGTTGTTAATAGAATCTACAGGGAAGAAATTTAAGGATTTTTTGTAACATGTAGGCTATATATTTTAGCTAGGTCTCTGTAATTCTTGCAGTAGAACTTGGTCAATAACACATGAGATTTGCTTTTTAATTTGTTATAATTAGTCAGATAATTAATTTATTTTTCTCTGGACCAATTTATGTAATTTTTTTGTTATTGAATTCTCCATTTTCCACTGGGATGTTTTTCCCCCTAGTGCCTCTGCCAAACCACTGCCTGCATCTTGCTTTTGGGTCAGTTCCACCAACTGACTTGCCAGTATAACTAGGTCTTCAGACACCGTCAGTAACAAAATTTTGGTTCACCTAAATCAATAAATTCAGTGCAGATTAGCTGTCATCTGCATATCATGTTCTCTAACTGACTAAATATTAAAATATATTTCAAAAATCTCATATAAATGTGTACCAGTGAAAAACTGGGAAAACAGTCAAAATATTATTCCTAGGAATAAAATAGACATTTCTTTCATCAGGAACTCAATACCCTGTATCCTGCTTTTAGTGGGACTGTAATTTTGCTCTTCTGATACTTGTCTGTGCAGCACTATTAAGTATTAAATACATACTTTGGAAGCATCATTGTAATTAACTGATGATTATTATTACATTTGGAATTGTTGCCAGGCAGCTCCCCTCTGTGTTAACCAAAGGCAAAATGAATCTGGTTCCTAACAAGCTCAGTTAATTACTTGTATGGAAGCTGAGCATGCATGACTAGCCTTGTTTCTATACTAAGGTGTTTGGATAAATGTGCAAAACATCTGAATCCAAATTTTGAGAAGTCCTGGGTGCTGACAAATAGACGAAGATATGACAATTAAAATGTAAGTTTTACATTTAGTGGAAAAAGCTGAACTGTAAATGAAAAAGATGTTTTCTCCTATCTCAAAGATGAAAACAACTCAGACTGTGATCTATCCAGATAAATGAGCATTGTTCTGCAATCCTTATACACTGAATCTCAGTGCAAGTTATATGCATACCAACATGTACATTGCATGTTAATAAATTCACAGAATTATTTAACTTGTCACATGTAGACATGTAAACATATAAACATGAGGGGCTCTTAACAGTGGAGTCAGCTTAATCTATGGGTTTGCCCTTTGCACCTTCATTTTGGCAAAAGGCTAATTAAAAATAAAAAAGAAGGAACATGATACCATTAATTGTCTGGTTAATATGTGAACTAGGGAGGAAACAAAATGTCATATACACAGTAGCCACATGGTCAGATAGCAGGAAGAAAACCAGCATTTGATATCTGCAGGTGTAGCATCACATGATGTACAGATAACAAAACTAGGAGAAGCCAAGGCTGCTCGTGAGTCTATGCAACTCTGCTCATGTAACTAAGACATTGTGTTCTATAATGAGTTAATGATTCTATGAGAGGTCTATGTCAGCTCAGCACTGTATGAGAGCGCTTAACTAAGCTAGCATCAATGTGATGGGCTGAACTACCTTGGGTCATGTTAACTTTCTTATTTCTCTAGAAATGTGTCAATATATTTCTTTAATGCCCCATAGTGATGTTGTAAACCTTTTTCATTTTTGTCTTGCAGTGTCTGGTGTTTTGTCTAAAGCTCTCATTCCCAAACGTGTCATTTGTCATTCTCATATCTCTTGAAAAAAGGGTTGAAAAGGTAATTATAAGTTATGCAGAAGATGCAGCTATGAGGTGATAAATTCTAAAGATCCCTTTGATCTCAGAACTTTATAAGACAACACGCTTCTGTTATTAAACATGTCTACTGTCTTCTCCTTACTTTTTCTTCAAAATGCAAAACTAGCTGATGTGAGAACATCAAAACTTGCGAGCATCTGACTCTACCCTTGACTACCTGAAAGTAACAGTCAGAGTTGAAGCTTATTACACTACTTGATCAATGACTAGCATTTCCTTTTCTTGGTAAATACTCTATGCTGGAAATACAGTATATACTGGTATTTTACCTTGTTAAATATTGTATCTAAATGAGTATCTAAATTTCTATTCAAATCCCTTTGAGCTTTCATTTTATATACATCATGAAACCGCCTATTCATGTGTCTTTTTGTTACAAATGTGGACTTTTGGTGTGGGTATGAGGCAGGTTTTTCTTGGCAGGGTCCACGTATGGGCAGGGCCAGGCTGTGGGGAGCTGGAGACTGGCCCTTCTGCATCATTGCTGGGACAAGAGCTGATGGTCTTGGGTGCTGACATGGAGTCCTGGGCTGTGGGCAGGGTGGGAGGAGCCCTAGAGGAGGCTGGGCAGAGACAGGTCCATTGCTGTCCCCAGGACCCTGACACACTATTAACATGGCCCCTGGGTGAGCTGGTGTTGCTTTGCTTCACTTGATATGGGTACACATGGGTGGATCCTAGGCCATGCCTCCTCCACCTGTGCCCTGGCTACTGGAGCAGAGCTGGCAGTCTGCACACTACAGGGAAGCATAGCAATGGGGACACTCCCTTTAGCTTTTAGTAGGAAATTAGGTTTTACTGCAGTAATTTCCCAGACTAAATCTTCAGGATTGGGCTGAAGCTGGTTTATAGATTTTATAGAAAGAACTTGCTTCAGTTGTCGCTGAAGTGTAGCTGCCTCATGGGGAAGATATTGGCTGTTCAGTTGGGATCCTTCAACACTGATTGGACCAAATGGCCCAGGAGTAAAGACCCCCCCTATTCAAGTCAGACTGTCGTTTCACAAGCTCGCATCAACTCAGGATATGGCTAGTGACATTCCCCACTTTTGCAAGAAGTTGTCATCATATTTCTAATGAACACAAAGGGATGTAGGCACCTCTATGTTCTTTTAATGACATTGTTGGGAATCTGCTTAACTCTAACTCAGTGGGAAACATGCTCTTTTCACCCACACTGCTTCTTAGGAGCACCCCGAATGTTCCTGAGTACCTTCTGTCCAAATATTGATCAAACTATGCCATGCTTTGGAGAAAGTCCACAAAAAGGCAACAAGAATGATTGGTGGTCCAGAAAAAATATTGCAAGAGAAAAGATTACATGAGTCATCTTTGTTGAGTTTAAACAAAAGAGATGAAAGCAGATGTAAAAAAAATCTTCGACAGGCTGCTGCAAAAGGGGGTGAACACAGTCTATTTTTGTTGTCATGGTGAATTGTTCAAGAGATAATGAGCATAAATTGCAACAATGAAAAAAGTAAAATGTTTGAAGAGCAGAGAACTGAAATGTCTAACTATGCCCAAAAAACTGTCAAATTTCCATCCCCGTAAATTTCTATGTAGGTGTTAAATGACATCTGCAAAGAAGGGGAAAAACGATCTGACAAAATATCTTCTATTGCTGTCATCTATGATTCCATAGCTCACACTGTATGACTGATAAGATACGGCTTGAGGTACCCATGTGTGCCATTGATGACTCTACTTGTCACAAATTGATGCAATTTTGTACATTTGTACATGTTCACACACTTCTACAAATCAAAAAATGTCAAGCCAAAATGTCTGAAATATATGGCTGAATGTGTGCATGGTTGAATAAATGGCTAATTTCACTCTCTGCAGGAATTACTGGTTGTAACACACTGAAATATGTCTTCAGTAGCAGTGCCATTTTACCAGAGGAGGCACAAGCACTTCGATCAGTCCTATCGCAGCATTCAGACAAGATATGTACTTGAGGAATACGCAGCAAGAAAGTAAGTGCCATGTATTTAATCCTAGACAGGTTTCTATTTTGGGTAGTTAGTTCTTAGAATCAAGATACTTACCTTCCCCCTTCACCCACAAAAACTGTGATTTATTCAGAACAATAGTTTTCCAGTTTCTTCCATTGGGATGCTCCTTATCTAGAGTCTCCCATCAACATAGCTAAACTTTCTTATATGTTGTAACATAGCTACACAGACCTTTTAGCTCAGGATCTGTCCTGTTTACTATCTCCAAATTGAAAATTCTTCCTTTTAGGCTCAAATTAAAGCTCTGACTTCAGAAAAATTGCCATGAAATCACAGAAACAGGTTTTTAACCATTCTTCCATATGACATGATGATATTTCTTCATCTGAAGCTGTCTACTCCTAGTTATAGTTTTTGTTATTCAATTTCTTTTTCTAAACTTAAAGGAAGGCTTAACCCTTCTCATGGGAAATCTTAGAGTTTTAGCCACTAAATAAACATTCTTTGTATTTCAGAGCCTGGGGCTTTTTATCTTGGTTGCTTCAGAATCAATGTTCTCCCTCCTCAGTAATTAAGATGCCTATCTAGCTGTCTAGCTTGTCCAACTTCCCTTATGAAAGAGTTTATGGAAGAGGTTTTGTGAAGTATAAAAAGGCATGACTATTTAGAAACAGACAATGCTATGGGGATTCTTTGTGATTAGTGTATTAGACAGGCTTGTACCTTCATGATCCACTGAAGTGCACCTGAGTGATTGAAGACTGAGATAAGTATAAATTTAATAGAATGAAATAGAACTTCTAATGATCCCAAGTGACAGATGATAAGCAGTAAGCTCTTGAAGGAATAGTGAGAATCAGCACCTAGTGCACTCAGTGAGGGTGCAAACGTTTCTCACCAAACAGTGCTCAGTCATGGTATTCAGCTCATTCAGCTCAAAGTAATTTCTTTGACTTCTGTGTGTTCATTTTTTGCCTGAATTGCTGGGTTATAACAATGTTTTTTATATTTGAAGGGCTGCTTCCAGACAGGCTACTTATTATGAATCATCTGGCTTGGGCAAAACAACGTGTAGACTCTGTGCCAGGAGGGCACGCACTTTGGCTCATGAAGCAATGCAAGAATCCAGGAAAAGGTAAAGCTCTGTTGGTCCAATCTGACCTGTGTAGTGGCTCTGGTCCCATTTAGTACTGCTCTTTTGCCAGGCCTCTTTTCACAGCTGACAGGACTGGAGGTTTCTCTATCACTGTTCTTCATTAATCTGTTTTGGCTGGAACACTAAATGGCTGAGTGTCACTTTCAATCTCATATTTCTACCCAGAGTTGTTCCCCCAATCCCTACTGTGACCCTTGAAAACAACTTTAAAACAAAAATAAATTAGAATCCACCTGGTATCCAAAACTCATTTTGGACAGAGCTAATCCACTATTCCTAAATCTCTAATTTAGATCAGTTTAAACTGTTTGAGTTCTTTCCTTAATATCAAGAGGGCTTACTGTCATATCTCAGTTACAGCCCTGATATGAAGTGCCATAGGAAATGTGCTGATGACAATATTCCTGTTAGTGAATTTGACCATTGCTGCTCTGCTATGCTCTACAGTGACAGCACAAAAGACACAAAGAATTTATACTACAAGAAAGAATTCTGCCTTGTTTGTAGAAAATATGTTGTGAAAATCATATACGTCCATATGGTTCTGGTACTTTGAAACATATAACCTCAAAACAGAATGTTTTAGGAAAATCAAATGTTTCTAAATACCAGACAAATAATATGCTCACTGAATTTCACGGAAGTTTTCTTATTTGGGTAATACTTTCGAAGTCTTGCCATATGTTGACTATGTTGATAGACATGTTAGAAATATCTGATATTCAGTACCTTATTTTGTCCTCTTGGAAAGGAAAAGAGTAGCACAGGCTGTTTACTGAATCAGCATGAGCGAAGGAGATTGAGGCTAGCTCCTCCTAAAAACATTTATGAGTTAGGGTTCTTTTTACGAATTCTGAAGAATCTATGGAGTTAGGTTTTCAGGGAACAACCCACAATTTTTTTTGCAAATGTTGTATTTTCCTGGTAATTTCTATAGTACTTTCTGCTCATCCTTGTTCAAGGACAGCTTTTTTTGCATGCAGCAGTTCATCAAATCCATGTGAAAGCCTTGGTCTGTATCTTGCAGGTGAGGTCAGCTGATACAGCCATGGAGCTAGCAGAGCTGCCAGGTTCTAAAGCTAAGGGTACAACGCAAGCAAGGCACAACTTTTACCAGGTGTGAACAGGCACAGAATATGCCTTTACTCCTCTACCCTCTTGTGTCCATGGGAAGGAAAATTAGGAATCAGAAGGAGGCCAGGCAGGTTCTTGATCTCGATTACCAGAGAACTGAGACTATGGGATACCATGTCAGTGTGACCACAGCAGATTTCAAGTTCTGTAGGTGGGGCACCACAAATATAAGGGGAAAGAAAATAAAGAAAATTCATATTAATTTCAGATATTCATTATTAGGATAGGTAGATAGATGCTAAGAATAATTCCTACATTAGATTTTATCCTGCTAATATGATTTCAGAGCCCTCAGTTGCTTAGTATGCACAAGTGACAAACTTAAAGCTTCGTATTGGTTACTCTTACCTGATTTTTTTCTTGTCCTACAGGAGTCATGAGCAAAAGTCTCATTCAAGTGATGAGAAAAGAATCCGTTTTGCCAGTGAGTTGTCTGCTTTGGAAAAAGAGATTCACACAGCCAGGCACCGTGCTAGAGAACATCTGGATAAGCTTGCTGTTCAAAGGATGGTACCTGTTGAATCTTTTTGTTCCTGTCCAAACATAATTACAAGATATCCTGAAATTTAGGCCTGTGCTTCACATACGAGTAGTGATTTAGCATCTTTTTGTGGATTTAGGATTAGATCTTCTACCCCATTTGAGTGTGGTGCCAGATGCTTCTTTTATTTTCCTGTGTTTAATAGGTAGAAGAAAATATGGCACTGGAAAGACATATTTTAGAAGAAAGTATAAGTCGAGCACCTGAAATCCTAGTGCGCCTGAGGTCTCACACTGTCTGGGAAAAGATGTCTGTGAGCCTTTGCTTCACTGTACAAGGATTTCCAACCCCTGTTGTACAATGGTAAGAGACTGGCCTTTCCTAGCCCTCTAAAAATGTTGCTAAGCTTTTTTCATTTGAAAGTTATGCCATAACTGATAAGTGTCACATACATAATGGCTATGTTAAATCCCCTTTATAATCCTCAAAGATGTGCTGGATCGTAGCGGTTGATACTGCATGTGAAGGATTGGGAGGACAACGTGCTGAATGGCCCTGTGCAATGTGAGAAGCAAACTCAAGTATTTCAGAAGGCAGACAGTGGAAGGCATTCCAGTCTTTCTGGCTATTGAGTTCTCTGATGATGAAGTATCAAATGACAAAATACAAAGAGCTCACAGGCTACTTGCTAAGCCTGGATAATTGTGCACAGCACCACTGTTGTCATCTATGGTCACTTTGTGTTAACTTCTGTTGAGGAGGACATAAAGGTAATATCCTTGCAGCTGCCGTCCTCTCCAGACAAGTGCTGTCCTATGTATGTGACAGCCGCAGGCAGAGTTCTGTTGCAGCTCACCTTATTTGTGCTGAAGTGCTGTACTGTAATTCAAGAAAAAGTTTTCTTCCCATCTTGTGTCAGGGCTAGTGGACTTGAAATTCAAGTCACATGCCATCTTCCCTCTGCTTCTCTGTTCTTCTAGACTGGGTGCACATCTTCTCTTTCCACTTCCTTGCTGCAGTGATAGTCCCCCTTTGCCTTCATGGGCCAATATGTATCTATCCATACATCCTGGAAAATACTCTGTGCAAGTAGATAAGATTCATAGAGAGGGTTCAGATGATAGTAAATAATATCTGGATCCAAAGATCTACCAAATGAATGAATAGTTGCTGATATTTATGAGTTTTATTTTTTCCTTGATTGTCAGGTACAAAAATGAGGAATTGATTACTCCTGCAAGTGATCCAACAAAGTACAGAATTGAAAGCAAATATGGAGTACATGTGTTGCATATAAACAGGTAAATCTTTCTGGGGACACAACAGTTTTTTTATGTTCTACACAAAGTATTTTATATCAAATACAATTAAAAATTCACATAAAGGCTGAAAGAGAATTGTTAAGTTCAACACTTCTCTGTTGGTACTCACGTTTAGGCTAGAGAAGGTTCACTGACTAGCTGAATATTAGATCATGACAATGAAATGAAAAATTAGATATTTATATTCATTAACGTCAGCAACCTAGAAGATACAAAAGAAGAGGCAAGTAGCTGAAAGTAGGTGAAAGAAAAAAAGTTCCTTTTTTTATTAGAAGTATATCTTAGCATGTTCTTGTCATGATGAAGCTTTTTAAGGCAAACAAAATTATTGCTGGCCAGGTCAGGGGTACACAGCTGTATTTGTTTTACTATCCTGTTTACTTTTTTATGTCCTTTTTTTTTTTCTTCCAAAAAGTAAGAAAGTGTAATTTTTTTAAAGGTTATAATGGAATTAATTTTATTTTTTTCAAAATGTTAACCTTGTGATATAGAACATGCCTGGGTAGAACAGCTTCCCCAAATTAATCCCATGCTTTCCTAAACAATTGAAATATTACATGTTACATGTGAATTGGTGCAAGCTTTTTAAAAAAATATAAAAACCCAAAGAAAAATGAGGATATTACTATGGTATTTAAAAAGAAAATTAATATCTAGAGCAGAGACACAACCCCCTCCTTTTAATTTCTCCAGAACTTGAGCATCAGCTGTGCTGAAACAGCTGGAATATTTGTGGCTAACACTTGGCTGGCCAAACATTTAATCTTCTACCCTGTCTCCATCTGTCAACAGTGGAAGCAGCCATGAGTACAGCTTTGCGGTATTAGTTCAGAAAATATGTGCATCATTCCTTCTGTTTTTGGGAAAGACTACTTGCCTTTGTCATCCTGCAGCCAAGTCCAGCCCAACTGTCAACCTCTTCATAGCTCAGGATGGAAGAAACATACCCATGTACAGAACCTGTCAGAAAGAATCACTGTGTTGTTGCTTCCTAAGGGATGCTTCTTAGAGACTCAGTCTTCCACCCCCAGGCTATGGCTAACTTGCTAACTGCTCTCTGTATACATGAAATGTGTCAATATTTTTGATTCTTCTCACCAACATTACTTTTGAAGATAAGAATAAGAGGTTAGAAGATAAAAACAGGTTGTCCTCTAGCAATCCTCTCCATTTCAGCAGGGAAAATGGAAAACACTCTCCTTTGTCTGGATATGTGTGAGTGCCAATCAGGAGATGAAGCTTTGGTCATTTCCTGATGGTGAGTGACTGTGACTGTTTGTGTCCCTTGGTTAGTATCCATAAGGAACTGCTTGGCAAGTCCAGATGCCATTATGTAGGTTCCTTTGTGACATTTTGGGAGGCAATAGCTTTTAGAAGAAATGAGAATTAGGGCTGATGGTTCTTTCTGAGCATCTGTAACCACCAGGCTGAAGGGTACTAATGGCTTCCATCCTCTTGGTGCTTTTTATCTCTTTTCTCTGCTGGTTATCAGCCATGTAGACACTATCGACAATCAGCTTTGGAAGTATTCAGACCTAGCTATATTTTAGACATGTTCAGACATACCACAGAGTCACTTCAAGTTCCCACATGCACCCATCATCAACCTCTGCTTAGTAATCCCAGACCCAGTATTCATGCAGACTCCTTCATATTCAGCCGAGCTCCCATCTTCAGAGACTCTTGCTCCATTTCTCTTTCATTCTGTCTGGCAGTGTGGTCTTTTTGTCACCTAAAGATTCCTGGCAGCTCTCCTCCAGGTTTCCCTTCTCCACTTAAAAGAATACTGGGGGATTGTTTTATAGAGTTTATTAACTGAAATTTTCTAATGTAAATTTTTTTCATTTATTGATATTTTATTATATTTCAAAACTTGACCATCAGCTGTAATTTCTGTGTCAAAAAGACAAAATGAAGATGCGGGAAAGGGAAGAACATTATGTTAGTGCATAATTAACATTAAGTGTATCTTATATTTAAAACAGTGGATGCATAGGTAGTGGTTAAAATATATAAATTATTAATGTTTTTATATAAATCTTTATCAATTAACTCTAGATCTTCTGTAAAAATCTTCGTGCACTTATATTTTGTATTTTATGAATAATTTGCTCTTCTAAGAGGTGGAACCATTGGGATTTTCTTCCTATCCACGTCTGTGCTCTTCTCAGCTGTTCATACTAAACTGCTGAGCTGCATGACATCTGATCCACAGCCGCTCAGAACAGCCTTGGAATTTCTTGGCTACCTTTCTAGCACTTCAGCAAAGCTCAGAGAGTGAACTTTTTCCTTCTTATGCAAGTGTGATATTTATTCCAAAGAGTATTCCCTGATCCCAGTGGAAACATTCTTGAGGCACTGAAACCTTAACGTCACCTTGTTGTCTCAAAGTAGTAACAGGACACTATTTCATCCCCCACTGTTTGCAGTCCTCCAGGGCCTATATGCCTATACATTAACCAGATAGTTTTAATTTCTCTGTCTCATATTTTTTTCATGCTCTGTGCTCAATTTACCACATTTTCTGCATGCATTCAGTGCTATTATTATCATACAGTGTCTCTTTTTTGCTCCTTTTAGACTTGTTCAAAGGGGAGCTTGCGCTCAAGATGTCCCCTGAGTGGTAAAGAAAAGAGTTTTGGAGTTAAATTCTATTTTTGCACATCTCATAGTTGTAGAAGAAATGACATGCATTGCGGTAGTGGTTCATCCTATCTTTCATCTCACATCTGATAGGTGATTAGGAGGAGACTGTGAAGAATCCTTGGAGGAAAAGCTACTGGTAGTTGAAATGATTCATACATATCTGAGACTTCTTTATCCCACATAATTTAAGTATGGAGAAGCACATAATACAAGAAAAGAGTAGTAGTCAAGATGAGAATGATCCGTTGTTTTATGGCATAGCTGAAAAATATTTTCTGCCTTAATGTATATCTTAATAATTAAAAATCATAGCCCTTTAAAGTTCTTAGTTGCTGATACTTGCTTAGGACAGGTTTGGGCTTTTTTTTTGTTTCTTTGTTTACTGTGATGGTTCTTAAATGAATCACTTAGCCTTACTCAACTGTGAACGACTATGACTGCTTCCTGCTATGTTGGCTGGCACACAGAGGGGAGAGCAGTATGCTCCTGCCTGGAGGTATTCCTGATCTCCACCCCTCACTGAGCAGGAGGGTGAGCTGAGCTGGACGGTAGAAGGAGTAGGGAAGGACATCTGACTTTCCGGAGCACTTTCAATGTGATGTGGTTTCACAGTCTCATATATACAGGCATCAAGGTTTGTCAATATTTTGTCTTTTATTAGGGCCCGCTTCCTTTCCTGTTTAATAAAGGCACAGCTGAAGCAGCACATATAATTGCAGCAGAAAATGTTTGTGGCTGCATCAGCAGAACTGTGTGGCAGAGCCAGCAGAGTGCAGTGTAACACCTGCTGGCAGCAGGCAGAGCCAGCCCTCAGACTCCAGTCCTCAGCACCACCAGAACTGCTTCAAAAAGAAAAGCTTAAAAATTGAATGAATCTTCTCTTCTAACTATTGTCATTTAACAAATGACACTGTGCGGTCAGTACAGTGCTATTTTAGTTTGATTAGGCACAAAAGGCTTGGGATGATTTAATCTGGAGAGGGAGAGAGCTAGGCTTGCCCTTTCTCCTGCTGGAGGTGGAAGCAGAATAGAGCAGAGACGCTGCAGCAAAAGTAGTCCCCCGGCGCGGCCAGCAGAGCCTTTGAACTGTGCAGAGTTGATGGGTGATTAACTGCAGCTCCGTGGGTTTTGCCGGTATGCAGTAGAAGTGAGTGTATAGGCAGCAGGAATGGCGTTCTGTTCTTTCCTTGCTGAAATGCAAACAGTCCCCAAATAAAATGGTCTGTGACCTTCTGTCCTGTCAGTCACTGCCCTCTACAAGCTGCAGTAGTTGGGAGCTTGAGGAAGTGGCTGCCTCATAACAAAGGTCCCCTCTTCCCCAAATACAAAATCCAAACAAAAAGAATCAGTCAGATTCAGCACATATGGTGGCAATTCTGTAGAGTATATCAACATTTTGTTGTCATATAGCTTTAACATTGAAAATTTTGCCATTTGGATTCAAAGGAAGCATTTTTAACTCTACGATTTACTGCATACTGCCTCCTGTTCTTGACATGCACTGAATTGTGTTCTAATTCAAGTAAAAATGCTATTTCATCTTAACTCCTGTGTTTAAATCTACACTAGGCAAATGGATGAATATATGCATTTTAAATAGATGTATCTGCCTGGGGAATATTACCCACATAAACATTAGCACTTCAGAACCACATGTGGATTCAGAGCAATTTAATTTTCACAAAAAGTATTAGTGTCTTGGGACAGATACAGCTCTAGATTCACACTTCATGCTATCTAAATGTACTCTATGCATATTTTATCTGACCTTTGTAAAGGTTGGAAAACACGTTCTCTATCATGATGCAAGAGTAACTGTTAGAGAGACCACACCTTGCCTCCCAGTGCTCCAAATGTAGTTTCTAACTGGTCTTGACTCAATGCACTTTACAGTGCAATTTAGGAAATCTAGGGGATTTGTCATATAGGGAAATGGAAAATTTCTAGGATAATCCTCAATCTGAGCATTATCTGGCACAAAAGGAAAATCAGAACTTTATGTAAGTTGCCATCCTGTCCAACTTTCTTCAGAGTGGGCACTAAACAAAAGCACTGTCTAGCTCTTACCCACAAACCCCCTTCCAATATAGGATTTAAAGGTATTTCAGTAAGTACTAGGCTATCTAAGATGGTTTATGTCTTTCCTGGAGTGTCAGGTGAGTGATGATAGCAAAGAATTGTAAATTGCTTTCAAAGCAGTAACGTCTAGAAAATGGGTAGTGTTGTTACAACCTCTTAAATAGCAGAAAGTGCTTGACTTGTATGTTCATCATAACTGTAAGTACCTCGTTTCTCTTTATAAAAAACCATGGATGTTGTAAAAGTGTGGTCAGATATTTGATCAGTAACTTCTTTCTTATGTTCTCCCTGAGCAAATTAATTATAATTCTACCACTAACTTTTGTCAAATATTTCCTTTCAGATATTGAGTTTCTTTGGGCTAAAGATGTAACCCTTTCGTGAATCTCCTGTCTGTTCTAGAGACATTTAGGGTCATATTCTGTTTTCTTTACCGTGGACACATCTCAAACAGAAAGATCTCATGAAGAGATGTATTTTGCTGTTCCTTATGAGAGCAAATGTATGGGGAGGGGATTAAGATGAGCAGAGATATATATCCATTTGAAAAGTAAGTCAAGTATCTGCCATTCTGCTCCGTTTTAGGGAGACAACTTTTCAGTTATTATGCCTTTAAATTTCTGACACTTTGAGTGGTCTAACATAGTCTGGGATCTCATGTTAGTTCATAATACCTGTTTTTCTACTTTCTGGATTATTTTTATGACACCTTTTTTTAACAATAAATTGCTTTTTAGATCCTAAATCCTGTGTAATTCTTACAGAAATGAGTTTTTTTATCAGTTGTTTTGATGGAAAATGAAGCCAACACTGAGAGCAGATGATGGTTGGTTTAAAGTGAAATTTAATCAGTGCTAATCTCGGTCAAGCTATGTTGATTTTCTGTCTGTTGTCAACACTATGGCAACAACAAAATGTTAAGGAGCAGTTAATTTGGACTTGACAGAAGCAAATGCTTTGTTTATGTGAGGGAATGTTCTAATACAGCAATGATGGTGTAAAGTTCATCACTCAGTTATGATATGGGTGCTCTGTGCTGTCTAATTCATGTACAGCCCAGGGATGGATCAGCACCTCATCAGCAAACACAAGAGGACACGTAGGTGGTAGGAAGACAGTGGGCTCCTCCATAGGTCTTTAGCAGGATGGTGAGTGAGCTGAAGGGCAGGAAACCTTTACAGGGCATTTATCTGGGGACAAGGCCTGCAGAGCATGCTATAACATATACCTGCCACCAGTGCCTAGGAAATGCACTCCTGGGCTCTGCCTGACAGAGTAAATCCTCTGCCACAGTGACCTACTGGCATGGGATAGACTACTTCTCTCATCCTTCAGGACAGGGCTGTTAGACATCCAGACTGCTTTCTGGAAAAGTTCCCTTACTATCTCCTGAGCTGTGTGTGGGAATCCTTTTGGCGAGCTGGAGCACACCAAGGCATGCCAAGGGCTGTTCTAACACATCAACGCTAGCGTGATCACGATCCGGTTTCTGGGGATGAATGATCTAATGCTGTTTAATTTGCTAATACATAATATATGTTATTAAATATACTATGGACTATATAGTATATTTATACATTATTTATTGTATATTCTATATATAGATCCTTAAACAGGGATATAGTGCAGAGTGATGACAATGTCTTACAGTTCTGAAACAGTTAATTCTGCAAAGCCCTGCTTGTAAGAAATGTTTGATGTGCTTCATTTGCTATTAACTTGTTATACTATAGCAAGACATTTTAGTGGGCTGTGGTAAATTCATGACCTATGTACATTTCAGTATAGAGACATTATAACATGCCTTAGGAAAAAAACCTGTGCTGCAGTTTTACATTGTTTTTTGGCATTTTTATTACACAAGTGTTAAATAGTGTGAAACTGGGATAGAAAAAAATGTTCTTCTTTTAAAAAGTTAGTGCAAAGAAGTGCTGTCAAGTCTAACAGCTTTCAAACAAGTCCAGAATCAGTTAAGCTGTGAACAGGTATTGTATATTTTAAAAATTCTTCATAAAAACAAAAAAAAATAAAAAAAAAGTTAAATAACATCTAGCCCAGAGAGTAGTACTGAATGAGGTTACATCCAGCTGGCATCTGGTCACAAGTGGTGCTGCCCAGTACTGGGGCCAGTTCTGTTTGGTATCTTTTTCAGTGACCTGGACAAGGGGATCAAGGGCACCCCCATTCAGTTCGCAGATGACACCAAGTTGGGTGGGAGTGTTGATCTGCTGGAGGGTAGGAAGATTCTGCAGACAATCTGGACAGGCTGGATCGATGCGTAGAGGTCAATCGTATGAGGTTCAGCAAGACCAAGTACCAGGTTCCTGTCCGTGGGTCACAACAACCCCATGCAGAGCTACAGGCTGGGGGAGGAGTGGCTGGAAAGCTGCCTGGCAGAAAAGGGCCTGGGAACACTGGTTGACAGCTGGCTGAAGGTGAGCCAGCAGTGTGCCCACGTGGCCAAGACAGCCAATGACATCCTGGCCTGTACTCCTGTACGTGGCACTGGTAATGCTGCACCTTGAAACCTTTGTCTAGTTTTGGGCTCCTCACTACAAGAAAGACATTGAGGTGCTGGAGCAGGTCCTGAGAAGGGCAATGGAGCTGGTGAAGGGTCTGGAGCACAAGTCTGATGAGGAGCTGCTGAGGGAGCTGGAGTTGTTTAGCCTGGAGAAAAGGTGGCTCAGAGGAGACGGTATCACTCTCTACAACTATGTGAAAGGAGATTGTAGCCAGGTGCGGGTCAGTTTCTTTTCCCAAGTAACAAGTGACAGAATGAGATGAAATGGCCTCAAGTTGCACCAGAGGAGGTTTGGTGTAGCTGGTAGGAAAAATTTCTTCACCAAAAAGGCTGCCAAACAGGTTTCCCAAGTGGAGTCACCATCCCTGGAAGTGTTCAAAAAATGTGTAGATATGGCCCATGAGGACATGGTTTAGTGGTCTAACGTGGTGGCAGTGCTAGGTTATAGGTTGTGCTTGATGATCTAAGAAATCTTTTCTAACCTTAACCATTCTATGATTTCAATTCCTTTAAACTGATTTTCAGACTTACTATGCCTATCTGAACTGTAGTATGGATTCCTACCCAGCTGCAGGCTTTTTGGTAATGTGGCCTAATCTTAGGCCTAACCACTAGGTCTTTGATAATTAATTGTGTCATAAACTTTGTATTTTATTGCTTTATTTTGTGAGATATGTGGCTGAAGGGTTGCCTTGAGGAGGAGCTGTTAGACCAGTAAATTTAGAGAGATAAATCTCAATGTAATAGCACTTCAATCAAGTTGTGTTTAAGCCATCACAGTACAGATAGTATAATTTTTATTACATGATCCTGTCCAGAACATATGCAAGAATGCATATATTGGTGTCTGTTACAGGTGCTACATACTCTAAAATTGACATCTTATTATGCAATTTACATAAAACACCTTTACATATTCCTTCTCCCACACCTGGGGTATATGACCTCTTAGAAGACAAATGCAACCAGAATTTCATCCCTTTCATCTGGCAGTTGCCAAGAAGACACAAATTTGCTCTTCTGAGGGCAAGCTAAGTGCATGCATGCACAATATTGTATCTCATAATTGAAAATTTTTGAGTGACCTCCATCATATATACTACTAAATAAACTGTTCCTGATGGACTCCATTTTAAATAAGAAAAGAACTGGGGCATCAAAGTTAGTACCTATATCTTAACATCTGGCCATATATCTGCTAATGTAACATCCTCTTCAAGGAAGGATGTAGTAAGTGAGACAATCAATCACTGGGTCCTAGTTTACATGAAGTAACTATTTTTTGCTTTGTATTTGTTTATGTTGTCCTTGCACAGTAAAGGGGTTTTTTTCTGGCTAAAAAATATAACAAACCAGATCATTTATGCACATAATTTTGGTCAGTGTTCCTGTTATTTTATCATTTCCATTGGACTAAGAGATATGAGAGACACAAAAAATACCAGTATCTACCATCTGAGAACAACCATAGAAGGAGGAATTTCTGCAAGCATCACATGTATTTTTCTTCCATGTGTCTTTCTTAAAATATGTGGCAGAAGGGCAAGATGGATTAAGGAAGAATGTCACACAGAGAAAGGGAATAGCCAGAGTGGCATTCTCCAACTATCTCCTTTTGATCATTCTCTAAAGGTCATTTTCAGTTTGCTCAAGTTAATGCAGTCTGCACACTAAACTGTGATAAAACTGCAGTTAAGAAGAGTAGTGGCTTTCTGATTGTCTTTCATCAATGTCTTGCACTGTGTGACACTCACAGAGAGCTTTATACACTTTCCTTACCGGTAAAGAGCTTTATACACTTTCCTTATATTGACCTAGCTTGACTTGTAGTATCAATCATTCAGAGAATTTTTATTTGCTTAAATAGACATCTGGTTTCCTCCTTCCCTTTTTCAGAGCTGACTTTGATGATTCTGCTACCTATTCAGCAGTTGCAACAAATGTCCATGGTCAGGCATCAACTAATTGTGCTGTGATTGTGCGAAGTAAGTCCTACTTCATAATTAAAACAATAAAGAAATATAATGCTCATGCCGTTGAATGTTTATTGTATGTTTATTTATAGGGTTCAGAGAGGATGAAGAGCCTCACCCTGCTGCGATAATGCCCTTCCATTGTAAGCCTTTTTTTTCTATTTGCTTAGATAATTTATGTACTCTTTTCAGAGTAAGGTTTTACAGATGAGAAAACTGGATATAACTTACTTCTTCTGACTTTGCCTTCTAAGCATTCAGTTATATTAGGAGCTATTGCATGATGCTCTTGCATTTCTAGATGAGCATTGAGTCTAACAGAAAGCTCCATCTACTGTTCAGATCTGACAGTAATCTCTTTGTGCCAAGTACAATTTACTTTTACTCAAGCATGTTTTAATTTTCTCATTCATAGTGCCACTCTCGTATGAAGTTTGCTTCACCCACATTGATGTCGAGTTTCTGGAGAAATTTGGAGTCACCTTTGCAACTGAAGGTGAAACACTGACCTTGAAGTGTTCTGTGGTGGTCACTCCAGAGCTGAAAAGACTACGACCTCGTGTTGAGTGGTATAGAGATGGTAAGTTAGTACATTGAATAGAAGCTACCCATAAAATGCTGGAGGAGTCACTGAGGACACAGGTCAAGCTTAGAACATCATATTCTAAGAATTAAGTTTGGAATAGAGCAAACAAATATGTCTAGCTAGAATTTATATATGTGCATTTTCAATTAAGTGACCAGGTCAACATTTCCTTGAGCATACATTTACAGCAACAGGGGGTAACTTCATATTATCTGATAACACCAATATTTATCATATTTACTGACTAGGTGGAGATCCAAACTCAGTTCTCAGATTTGACTATGATTTATAGTAGAATACTCTGACCACTGAGCAGAAGGGTACTCATAGGGCAGTAAATTGAAGTCTGAAGTACTGAGGTAAGGTCATGGGTCTCCACTTCCATCTTGCTCCAGTGTTTATTGTGAGTTTTATGTTAAAATCACATTAATATATAGTTAGGGACTACTTATAGAAGTCAGGCCTGATACCCATGCCTTTCGTCTGCTGTTTATGTGCCATGTTGGTAGGTTGCTTTCCTTGCCTCTCTTGTCAGTGAAAAACTATGTTACACCAAGTGAAACAGTCTTACCAGGAAGTGCTGAAAATAACACCACTAAGCATATTGTATGCTTGGGTGGATGGTACACAAACCCTGAATGAGTAATGTTTGTTCACTGCACCAGAAAAGGGTTTTAAAACATAAAACTAGCTACTTGGAGTTTAATGGACAGCAGCCTGTTGTAGATATTTAGCTCACTGCTTTTCACCATCTCTATGTAGGATTCTAAAATAATTATTCTGTCTGAGGATTTAAGGAAAGACGTGGTTATTTGTGAATCATAGAATCAGCTGGGTTGGAAAAGACCTCTGAGATCATCAAGTCCAAGCCTTGATCCAACACTGCTGTGGTTACTAGACCATGGCACTAAGTGCCATGTCCAGTTTCATCTTAAAAACCTCCAGGGACGGTAAATCCACCACCATCTCACCGAATGGTGAGACTTTTCCCCAAAGGGACCACATTGGAAAATGATGGCCTGCCAAGACTGATATTTGGACTGTGATGAATAAACTAAGAAGTGACAGTAAGATTAGTAAGACAAGAAAAGACAAGAGAATTCAAGATTAGGAAAATCAGAAAAAGGATGCTTTTGTTCCTGCTTATTATGCCTTTTGTTTCATGTCCATTATAATTTTACCTAGATTCACATGTGAACCTTCAGGAAGCAAACTGCTACTTACTCTTCCATTCCTATTTATCTATCTCTGTGGATACTTCACTGTGATGGAACTATTAAATATTAGTAAAATAAAAAATATAAAATAATAAAAATGAAATTTTTTTTGGCTGGTGAATAACCTGAAATCTAAGGCTCATACTTGAATCCAAATTCTGTTCCCATTGAAGTGTACAGGGATTTCACTGTACATTTTAGGATATTTAATCACTACAAATAATCATTCATCTCACTCTGAGATGAGCCATCATTTTCAAGGGTATCTTTACTTTGTCTCCTACTGGGTGCAGTTTCTCAAGGTACCAAGCCTCTCAAATTTTGGGTTTGAAACTGCAGCTCTGAAGAGCTGCTAATTTTCAAGGGATGCCCAATATTGTTTCACTTTTCATCAAACATGGATTTTTCTTGCACTATGTATAGGTGAACAAAACGTTCTGGTCCTTTCTCTTTGCGTCTTCATAATGCCAAGGTAATTCCCTCTTGATATGTAAAAATATTACATGCTTTGTTTTTCCCCTTCTTTGCAGTCTCATGAAAACCTGAGATGAAAACTTGGTCTGTTTAAAGCCAATAGGTTTTCATCCCATTATTCTACATCCTGTTATGTTACATGAAATTAGGCATTACAAAAAAGCTTAGATTTGTCCTTCATTACATGTGCATGGATCACAATATTTCAAAGAGGTGTACAGGTGTATCGACTGGCAGAACTTGTTCCCAAACACAGCAGGAATTCATGCACTATGAACCTTTGTTATATGCTATAGTTCCATGTGTTGAGTTTCTTGAGAGCTGGAGACAATGTATAAATGTAAGCCACGAGAAGGTTAATAATTTGTTTAACATCATGTGCTTTAGGCATTTTGGTTCTTTTGAGAGATAATATTTAATTCTACTCTTGCATAAAGACAAACTGTATTTTTTCTGTATTTTTCAGTTAGTGTTAATCAAATAATAGCAGCTAAAGTCCTGAGATGGATATGTATGATTTACTTCTAATAGTTATACACAGGAGAAATATGTGTTTATCTAGCATAAATAAACTTCACGCTAGTGAACCTTATTGGGGGTGTCTACTAGACTCCTAGGGACATATAAGTCGGCTGAATCAAACCCTCTAAAGTGATTTGGGATTTGACAAACATGAATATGATGTCTGTTATTCATGGCTCAGTTAGAACAATTTAAGATACTGAAAGAACAATTTAAGATACTGAAACAAAGTCAAAATAATACTTCAGAAACTTATATCTAATCTAGATATGAGTTCAGATGTTAGCAGGAAGTTTCTGTTATTGATCTCTATTGTAATATAAACACTATAAAGCTATATGCGCTAGCATTCTGCAGCCATTTATACTGCAATCTAGAATAAAACAATTGACTTCAGAGGGAAAAATCACAGAGTGAACAATTTAGCAAAAGTTTCAGAAGAACAAAATACAGGATGAAAAGAAGTTTCAGTATATAGTAGTTCCCCACTTGTATGAACTTTCATCAGAGTAATGTATCAGGGAAATTATCTCGTGTACTGAAAACCACATATCAGGTTTGAGACCCACTGCCTCTACGGGTTAGTAGTCTCCCGCAGATCTGTCCTTTGGTAAATTCTGGGAGAAGTAACAGAGCACAACACATAAATAGACAGTGAATTTCAGTGCAGTAGTATTATTGTGAGGTCAGGTGTATGAATACTTTTTCTATTAGAACTTCTAAATATGCTTGTAGCCTCCAAAATTTATTGTCTTCCTAGAAAGTCATTCCTCCAGACTGCATTAAAAAAAAGAGAGCATCTGCTGAGTTCTGGTGGGTCTTTGGCCTTATGTGAGGGAGGGAAGTTTTTCTGCTCTTACCAAACACAACTGCCTCCTCAGTTTCTGATCTCAGGTACACATAAAGCACGGAAATGGATAATTCTGACCTTAATAGACATGACAGGCTTGCTTACAATTTCCTTACATTCAAACCAGGGTGGCTACTATTCCACTCAAGTTTGCAGTCTAAATAAGTGACCTGCTTTTCAGAAGTGCTTTTCAGTTTTTTTCTTCGGGATTTTCCACAGAGCTCATGCATTGGTTAAAGGTTCTAGGGGAAGATTCTTTCTAATTTGGTTTAAAATATTTCATGTCTCTCTACACAAAGTCTAAGTACCATTGTGACATGCATGACAGAAAGGGGACACTCAAATTTTCTAGGTAAGGATCTCATGTTTAAGAATCTCATGGGAAGGAACGTGATTGAATTTACTTTGTGTGCTTCTCATAAAACAAACACATGCTTAGATGATTATGCAACTTACTGTTGTAAGTTTTAGCAGTGTGTCTTCCAGATACTTTATTATCTGAATATGTGCCATTTTTTATACCTTCTGATGCAGTTCAGTTAGTAGGTGGGAAAACTGATTCCTCTGCAATTGTTTGAGTGTCTGCTCCAAAATGTATGTAAGCATTAGAATAATAGGCATTCATAGATATTCAACTCTTTTATATACAATTCTCCTGCATCAATTACAATAAATTAGTGTGTAATAGGTCTTAGGGAGTTAAAAACCAAAAATACTCCAATTAGTTATTAAAAAGGATGATGTGAGAAAGTCTCTTGGCTAACATAAAATTTCTTGTTCATTCTTTTTCTCTGGTTTCACTAAGCAATCAGATTAATTTGCATTAATCATGGGTCACCACCTCTCACCTTTGAGAGATTTAAATTTAATGTTATTCACTGCTCAACAGGCATGACTTCAAATTTTAAGTTTGGTATATATTTATAACAGTCTTTAGATCAAACTGGAATCTAGTATTTAAATTTGGAGGAAGAAATTGAATAATCTGACATTTGACCTGAACAGGAAGCAAAACTTATTAAAAATGAGACAAAGTACCACCCTGCATTCATTATAGGGTATGGCAGGTTTTCATGTTGTTTCTAAATGTGGATAATATTTTTCTCTCTCAGTGTATTAAAAATTATAGCGATGGGAATTATGCTGTTGGCACTGCATGGGGTAGTCTTATGCCTCATGTTCTCTAAAGTTCATTGATTAAATAAGTTTAGAGAGATGTAACTTACTCTCTGTAGAGTTTTCATAGTGTCAAAGCCCTATCACTCTGAATCAAACTGGCATAAATGTTAGTTTGTGTCCCTGATTAGCAGAGGACTGCACTAGGACGTAGGCCGTTCTGGCAGCACAGTAATGTGCCTGATGGGTCTTCTCTTCCAGATGTGCTGATAAAGGACTCCAAGTGGACGAAGCTGTATTTCGGAGAAGGCCAGGCAGCTCTTTCCTTTACTCATCTCAACAAAGATGACGAAGGTTTATACACCCTGCGCATGGTTACGAGAGGTGGAATCAGTGAATGCAGTGCATACCTGTTCGTAAAAGGTAAACTTTTAATCTGCTTCTTGAGGAGAAACGAAAAAGAACAGTATAAAGGTTAGTTTTATTAAACAATTCTGTGTAATGACTGAAGTACAAAAGAAATCCAGCTCTGTGGTATTTCGTAGTCATTTGATTTGTATATAGTAGTCTGCACTAGAAAAAAAGAGTCACCTTACATGAATGGGGAGCTTCAAGAGGAACATGCCCCTGAGGACATTTTGCTTCCTTAGGAATGGGAAAAACCATTCTTGTGAAGAAACAGCTTGTTTCTTTTTTTGCCATCTCCTTTTCTGGTAGGAAATAAACATCTTTGCATAACATCAGTGCTCACTGTGATGATTTTAGCTTTAGAAATTGGAAACTGGGAATGGGCCTGTTGGGCATTCTCATACCCTGTGCCTGGCCTTAGGAGTATGTGCAGGAGAAAGCAAAAGAAATATTCCCACCACTATACTAGTTACAGTCATGTCAATAATGAGAGAAAAGAAGCAAAGTTAGAAACTAGCTCACTGACAAATATGGGTTTCACAAGGGGACATGGATAAAAGGAGGTAAGTCTATTAAAACATAATAAAGGTCAGAATTTTCCATCCTGTTTGCAAGCACAGCTCCAGTGAAGTGAGAATGAGCCTCCACATGGATCTGTGAGCAGAACTTAGTATTCACTTTCATATTTTTTTTCACTGAAAGATGAAAATATCTCTGGTTGAGCAGTTCTTTCCTCTTTGATGGTGGCAAACTGGAACAGCCCCACTTAAGCCATTGTAGCCACTGTAGCTGTATTAATTTTAGACCTTATTTTTCTTGGAAGTGCCATCCAGACTTGTGTGGGGTCGAGGGGCATGAATGTTTTATTCAGGATGTTGAGATCCAGCTTCCTCACAGGACTAGTGCAAGAGCTTCATCAGCTTTGCAGTATGTCTTGAAGAAGCCACACTAATAAAGCTTTCTATTTTGAAGTTACCTTCTAAGAAACACAGTGCTCTGGTGAAAAAAGACCCACTAATATATAATAACTTTCTTAAAATTTTTGTTGTAGTGATGGGTCAATTTTAGGTACCTCTATTGTCCATTTTATATTGTGTTTGATCCCTTTGCATGCACAGGGCCCTGGCCTTGAGCTATGTCCTCTGGAGTCTCTAGTGTTCTCTGTTGGCCATTCTTTTGACTTTTTTCATGTATGTTGTGATTTGATACTGACCACAAACCGCTTCACAAATAATTGTGATTAGACTTCAAAAATTTAGACTACATACAGGGTGGTCTTTTGTTATAGAAACCTTTCTTTGAAGGTAGACAACTTTACCTGTTAGCAATTTCATTAGGAGTTGCGGGTCCACTTCAGTCAACATCTTTCAAAATGAAGCCACAGAAGGGTATCTTAAAAGTGGAAGATTGATCACTTATGCTTGTTGGTATTGTAAACTATAAACAAAAATTATCATTTCAAAATGTCCCAGGAGTTTGCAAATTTTTTATTCTTTAAGAGAGTTATTTTCCTCAGCTACATGTTCTTTACTGAGTACCTTGGTCTCTTCAGTAACACACTGAGCCACAGCTTTCAGTGTGTCAGAGCATCAAAAACACGTGTGGGTTAGGATTTTAATTCTCATGAAATGTTATAGGTGTTTGATGCCGAAACAGCTTTTCTGTCCTCAAAAATATCCCTGAACATTTTTGTCTATCTGAGTATATATACATTATGGTCCTGAACCATTATTGCAGTGAACTAGTATGTCATGAAATGTTTGGGCTTCCATTTGTATAAACAAATAGCACAATGAAATGGAAATCTTCCCTTTGCCTTTACAATGTGTTTCAGAGAAGTCAGGGTCAAAACTGATTTTTTTTTTTTTTTTTTTTTTTTTTCCAGATGCTTTTTTTTTAAAATTTTTTTTTTTTTTTTTTTTTTTTTTTTGTCCAGATGCCGATGCATTGATCGCAGGAGCACCAGGGGCACCGATGGATGTTAAATGCCATGATGCTAACAGAGACTATGTAATTGTTACCTGGAAACCACCCAACACAACCAGTGAGAGCCCAGTCATTGGATATTTTGTTGACAAGTATGTAAACATTAGGATTTATTTAATTTTGTTAGTTGCCAGAAACATGTGTACGCTGAAGAGAAAAAAATTACCATTATATCCTTCAATGTATGTGTTCTTTAGATATATTTTTACAGACCCTTGGCACTGGAACTCAGTTACACACTGTGTTAAATTACTACATTGTTTCCCAGCAAACTTTTAGGCCAGATGATCTAATGCTTTCCCAGGCAATTCTGGGCACAGTCCGGGAGTTAGCAGTGGCCAGAGGCCATTACAAGTAATCATTTGCAGGCAGACACATTTTATCAGACACTTAAAATGTTCAATAGTATGGATGTGGGTGAATCAGGGAATGAGCCCTGACAGTATTTAATTTATAGAAGCTAGAATCCATGGGCATCTTGAATTAAATTTAGTCTCTTTAATCTGTATACTGCAAAAGCTGAAACCTAGGAGTTATTACATTATCTTTTTATTTCTATCTTAAATGTAGTACATCAGGAGCTCAAGGCCTGGGCTCCCAGAAGCTGGTAGTTTAAATCAAAATGACAGTCTTCTCTCCTTCAGTCAGCTTTGCACTTTGCTGGGGTTTCAGCTCAGTGTGGGCACTGGGCAACAGGGGATCCAAATGCTGTTTTCCATGTCTCTTCCACTGAGGTGAGCCAGAGCAGAACATCTGACCCTTATGTCAGCAAAAACATTGCTGAAATTATTCCATAATGTATACTGCTCTGCACTTAAAAGAAACATTTGCAGCCCATTGCTATTTGTTACCCTGCTAATTTGGTATAGTTCAGTGGTAACTGTCTGGAATTGCTGGAAAATGTTGGTTTATAAGTGGCAGCCAGTATGAGGAAATTAACTTGAGACCTGGGGACTCTACCCTCTATATCCAATTTGTGTAGTGCATAGATTATAAGAGTATTTCACCTATTTTTTATATAATTTAGTCAGATATGTCTTTTGACATGTTGCTTGGATTACTGTAGTGCCAAGGAGCCTTTGATCATGACCCTTTTTTTTCCTGGTACTGTCAGGTCAAAAGGCAGTCTTCTACACCAAAGTTTATAGTAGTAGGACACAAACCATATACGTACACACAAAGAAGCCAGTATAAGGACATCACTCTGCTTCTTGATGGCTCTATGCTCTGTGGCCCAGTTATTTTGGGAGGAAAAGGCATGAAGATGTTTGCTTGATAATATGACAAGGAAGAGATGGAAAAGATTAGGTGAATGTTGCAATTTCAGTATGTTCTGTGGAGATGCATGTTAAAAATAAAAGCCATTAATTTATTGTTTTTAGAACAAGGAAGAGAAGCAAACAGAAGGGAAGCAGAGAGATTTGAAAAGACCAAAAACTGTGGAAGAAAAATGACCTTTGCATTATGAAAAAATAAGAAAAGGGTGGGAACTGATTGTCTGATCAGACAAAAGTGTAAAAAGTGTGTGACTTTCATTAATGAGGTTTATGGTTTAGTTCCTCAACTTACTGAGGATGACTTCTGTGGTGTAGGATGGTGCATATTTATTGTGAGCTGATACTGATAAATTCTGCCTTCTGCTATTCCAAGATGTGAAGTAGGTTTGGAAAACTGGGTCCAGTGCAATGATGCTCCTGTAAAAATCTGCAAGTATCCCGTGACTGGTCTTTACGAAGGACGGTCTTACATATTCCGTGTGAGAGCAGTGAACAGTGCTGGCATTAGCAGGCCTTCTCGAGCCTCTGAACCAGTTGCAGCACTTGACCCCGCTGATCTGGAGAGAACACAAAGTAGGTTATGCAAGGCTAAACAGATGCTGAATATTTGATCTTCATTTTTTTTAATATTTATTTAAGATTCTGTTTGCTTAGTTAACCTAAGGAGTAGAGTTTATTTCTTCCTTTGATTGAATATCTTTTTACAGACTGCAAAGTAGCCTTATGAGAGCTTCTCCATGAATAGAGTAAGCCAGCTTGCTCTGGGGAGTAGTTTTATTGATTTAGCCTTGTCCTAAAGCCCTATGCAGATTCTGTATATCACACCTTCTGTTTTGTGTGTTCCTTTTACTCAGAGGGGAATTAAAGTAGTTATGAAGACTTCAGAGCATTCCCACAATGTTTCCTGTGAAATCTGAGTTGAATATGCACTGTTTCCTTTATGTACGCTTTATGTATGTGTGTATGCTTTCCTTTTCACATAACACAAGTCCAACTCATGATACAATTTTTTACTAATCTGTCCCAGAATCAAACTGTCTACTGTTCCTATGATTCTTGCTTTTTAGCACATCTTTAAATAGTACGGTCTTATCATGCTCTGTTTTCCTGTGAAAGTTAATAAATCAGTGTACAACTTTGAGTTTACTCCATCTGGAGAAAGATTTAAAAACGACAGTATAGAAAAGGAAGTTTACAGGCTTTTGAACAGATGGTGAACAGTAACTTGCAGAATTTGTGAATATATTGAACTAGTTCAGGAAACTAATTGAATATTTTGATTAACAGCTATTCATGTGGATGAAGGGCGAAAGATTGTGATCAGTAAGGATGACCTTGAAGGTATGTAGCATTTCTACAATTTCAATCCATCTGTTTATGCTCCAGGATTTTAGCATTATAATTAGAAACATAGCTTGAAAAAAATCCATCTAGTGAGCTAAGTCTTTATATTAATAAATAAAGACAGACATTCTGGCTTGCAAGGCTGAGAGAACACAAATAAAAGGTGAGGCTTGGAAGGACAGAGAACATCACACTCCCAACATCACAACTTTTATTATGTTTTGGCAGCATGTCCTCACCTTTTTGCTTTGACTAGTGGTAAGATGAATTTAAAAGCATTTGATTGCCCAAATTTCCCTTCTTCGTATCCTTGTGGCAGCTAAATATAGGATTTTTTAGACTGATTTTGATGATCTGAGCAAATTATTTCCATTTTCATAAAAACTTATGCATTCCATCTCAATTCTTTAATTAATATAGTTATCTGAATGCAAAGGTTGTTCTTAAGGTTAAGGTTATAGGTTAAATACTCTTTTTCTTCAGGGGAACTGGAGAGATCTCTGCCAACTTTTGAGATAAAGTCTGAATTTCTTCTGATTTTAGTTGCTTCCCTATGTGATGATTTGTTTTTTTAGGCTTGAATAATGAGCTTCTTTATACTTAAACTGTCAAAAATGTTAGCTATAATGGCTCAGCAGTAAAGAAAGAGTCTGTCTGCTCTCTTCCACAAAGGTTATAAAGGTTATAACGCTGTAATTACAATAATAACATAGTAAAAGAGAAACCACCTGAGAACAGGTGTAGTTTTAAGGAGAATCAGACATTGAATGGTTTCCCCAGTGCATGGAGAGGACAGATGAAGTTTCTCTATTTTTACAATGACACCCTAAATGATATGAGATGGGTATTATAGGATCAGAACCAAATTATAGGATCAGATTATAACTGTCTTACTTCTTTGGCTTCACAGAATGTCCTCCTGCTCTCAGGATCACCTGAGAGTGATCAGAGGTAGTAAATGGCCAGTCTGGCGTAGGCATAAATAATAGCAGTTGGATTTCTGTAGCATGAATGTGCGTATTTAATAAAGGAGTATGAATATTCAAATACCGCTGCTTATATAGATAATTACTTTCATCCGGAAGATTTGAGAGTATTTCTGAAAGAACAATCTCATAGATTACAAATGGTTTTACTATTTAGTGCAGGATGATGTTCTGTTCTGAGAGAGCAGGCTGCACCATCACGTTATATCATTACAAAGTATGGTAGCTTTGTTTTTTTCAAGGACGGAAGAAAATGTGTTGAAATTTAGTTATGTAAAACCACTTGGAAATCTTTTGACTTTATACTGTGAAGGATTATTGCAATTTTCTTGGCTGCATGTTGGCAATTTTGTCTTAAACTCAGCTGATTCATGTGCCTTTCTGAAAGAAAAAATATAGTTGTAGGAAATCAAATATAGAAAGCATTGACAGAAATAAATTTTCATTGAATAGGTCAGTTTGCTTTAAAAAAAGTCTGGTTTTGATTGGGAAATGTATATGATGAAATAACATCATAGAATCATAGAATCATAGAATCATAGAATCATAAAATGAGCCGGGTTGGAAGGGACCTCCGAGATTGTCAAGTCCAACTCTTCATCCACTACCACTGTGTTTCCCAGACCATGGTACTAAGTGCCACGTCCAGTCTCATCTTGGACACCTCCAGGGACACAGAATCCACCACTTCCCTGGGCAGCCCATTGCAATGCCTGATTACCCTCTCTGTTAAGAATTTCTTCCTAATGCCTAACTTAAACCTCCCCTGGCAGAGCTTAAGACCACATCCTCTTGTCTTACTGATAGTTGCCTGGGAGAAGAGACCGACACCCACCTGGCTACAACCTCCTTTCAGGTAGTTGTAGAGAGTGATGAGGTCTCCCCTGAGCCTCCTCTTCTCCAGGCTGAACAACCCCAGCTCCCTCAGCCTCTCCTCACAGGACTCGTGCTTGAGTCCCTTCACCAGCCTTGTTGCTCTTCTCCGGACCTGCTCCAGCACCTCAATATCCTTCCTGAACTGAGGGGTCCAGAACTGGACACAGTACTCCAGGTGTGGCCTCACCAGTGCTGAGTACAGGGGAAGAATCACTTCCCCAGACCTGCTGCCACACTGTTCCTGATACAGGCCAGGATGCCATTGGCCCTCTTGGCCACCTGGNCTCTTGTCTTACTGATAGTTGCCTGGGAGAAGAGACCGACACCCACCTGGCTACAACCTCCTTTCAGGTAGTTGTAGAGAGTGATGAGGTCTCCCCTGAGCCTCCTCTTCTCCAGGCTGAACAACCCCAGCTCCCTCAGCCTCTCCTCACAGCATTCGTGCTCAAGTCCCTTCACCAGCCTTGTTGCTCTTCTCTGGACCTGCTCCAGCACCTCAATATCCTTCCTGAACTGAGGGGCTCAGAACTGGACACAGTACTCCAGGTGTGGCCTCACCAGTGCTGAGTACAGGGGAAGAATCACTTCCCTGGACCTGCTGCCACACTGTTCCTGATGCAGGCCAGGATGCCATTGGCCCTCTTGGCCACCTGGGCACACTGCTGGCTCATGTTCAGCTTCCTGTCAATCCAAACTCCCAGGTCCCTCTATGTCTGGTTGCTCTCCAGCCACTCTGTCCCCAGCCTGTAGTGCTGCATGAGGTTTTTGTGGCCAAAGTGGAACACCCGGCACTTGGCCTTGTTGAACCTCATCCCGTTGGAATCAACCCAACTCTCCAGCCTGTCCAGGTCCCCCTGCAGAGCCCTCCTGCCTTCCAGCTGATCGACACTCCCCCCCAACTTAGTGTTATCTGCAAGTTTGCTAATGGTGTACATTTTGAGCCTGATTCATTCTACAGATGTTTATAAACTGTTAAAAAATTACTTTCACAATATAGAGATTATTATTGAAACATTTTTTCTCTTTTTTAATGCCAAATCTTGAGCATTTAAAGGATATATGCTCTTTGCTAGCCTGAGAAGTAGAAAAATGTACCTTCAAAGAACAAAGCTTTTTGCTTTCTCTATCACAAGCCATAAAAATAAAATATTTTGAGGTGTCTGCTGAGTTGCTATTTCTGACCTGTTACCAAGAGGAAGCTTCTTCAGGGCTGTGTAGCTATGCCTGTGTAGTGGTCCTTCACAGGTCTGAGCCTCTCCTATCTAGTGCTGTTTCACCATTGTAATTCCTCGGATTATGGAACTGACTTTTTCTCACAGTGCGGTGGGTGAGCGGGACCACAAAGGACCATGCAGAATTCCTCCTGCCTGGCCCAGGGCAGACAAGTTCTGTCTGACATTCCCGGTAACCCTGCAGAGTGAGTGGGAAGAGGAGTCTGATTAGACCACATTACCTGTTGGAACCACCAGAGGGCTGGTGACATATTTTTACGTCTCTGATTCATAGATTTTACAAGTGCTTTAGACTATACAGCTGGTAATACCACCATGCTACAGGATACATCGCTAATAGGTTCTGCTCCTTTTTCCAATTTCCTCTTTGTTTTAAAAGTGTTTTTCTCCTTATTGTTCTTCCCTTCCAGATAATTTTTCTATTCTAGTTTCTGATAATAACGCTTTAGATTTTCGTTTTTGGTCAAAAAAATCTCGTGTTTGCATATAGGGAGTAGGTTTTTTACCAGAAAATCAAAGTAATTCAGTTGTGATCAAAGAAAAAAGTGTGACAAATGCACAGATTTTCAGAGGGTATATTTAATTTTTATTGGAAAAGTAACTAGCTGTTAATACTGGAGTTATTATTTATCAAAATTTAATGAAGTGATCAAGTGAACTGCACAGATGGTATCACAGACCCTAATATCTGAGCATTGCATTGCAGAGCGGGAGTTCAGAAAGATAGCTGTGGCATGAGTGCTGACCCTGGGGGTTAATCTGCTGTTTAACACTTGCTACATTTCTTACTCTTACAGGGCATGTTCAGATACCAGGCCCTCCCACCAATGTACATGCTTCAGAAATCAGCAAAACATATGTTGTACTCAGTTGGGATCCACCTGTTCCCCGTGGCAGGGAGCCACTCACGTATTTCATTGAGAAGGTACTGTACTGTGCAGTGGCATTCTGCTGTAAGGTGCTTCATTGCTGTGTGCAATTACATTCAACCCATTTTCAGAACTGCAGAATGAACAATAAAACTAACACTTTCTGTGGCTTTGCAGGATTTGGAAATGGGATATTAGACAAGCATGGATAATCAAATATCTTACGGCATGATTTAATGAGCATTGAAATTCAAGGTCCAGGGAAAAGGATACCCCTGTGCTATTTGCTTACTGTTGTCTAAAATGGGAACAAACTAATTGTGTAAGGTAGCAGTTTAAAAAAAATGGAAAAGAAACATCTTAAGTTTCTTACAGGCAAGATTGTAAGTTTTCAATCTGTCTGTATTAAAAGAAAGTTGGCAGAACAAGGAATAAAAGTGATCCCTAATTTGATCTTCACTTTGAATTGAAAGGGGACTTTCATGATCACAGTAGGAGAGGTTTGTTCTTCACCCACCTAAGTGACTAAAATTTAGATAAATCTATCCATGAGCCAGGTTTTTTAGTTATATTGGATTGCAACAACTTGTTACAAAGTTTTCCCAGTAGATAAAATGGGCTTTGTACCTGACCTCTAAAACTCTTACATGCCAAACTATACTTAATTTTTATGAATTATGCTTCTACCATATGCCCCCTATTAACTATCCACAAACACTAAACCTGTCCATAAAACTGCCATACATTCAATTTACATCTTGAATATTGTGTCAGGCTTTCCTCAGTCCATTACTTTACAAGTTGTTTTCTTCTCACATCTGAAATTCCTCACATTCCTCCACAGTTCATTTCCTAGCCTTCCTGTTCACGTCACTCATATCTTTGCAGCTCCCATCTTGTCTTTTCCCTCTCAGACAAATGAAAAATCTGCACTTCAAAAGACCTTCATAGCCCATTTCTACATTTTTCATCTTCCATTTCCTGTTGGATGTTGAACAATTGTCGTAAAGTGAAGACCAGACACTAGTTAAATTTTCCAGCATGCATGCCCATGATTTCTCCTGCTCAACCTTTCACATTCAAAAGAAGTAACAAAAACTTCCATAGAAATAAGTATCCCGTTATTCTTTCTATGCAATAAAATAGCATATCTTCCTTGCACTTATTCCCAGCTACATACGTCTGTTCTTATCTATACATTTCAAGCATATTGACACTTAAGGATTTTGAAGCTCCTGTCATGGAAACACCTTGTTATTTCCAGAATATGCAGAAATAGCTCAGATCAAAAGCTCAGAGGTAGATTTCCACTGAGTGGACACCTACGCTTGGTTACTGAAGGGAATTGAGAATGAGGACTAAAAGGCTATTATTAGGGGAAAAAAAGGTCTGTTATACTAATTAATACATGAATCTAAAAATCTTTCTGCATATAAATAACTAATATATATGAATAGATTAGTCAGTTCATACATGAAGTCTGTTTTTTACTTTCCACAGTCATCTGTTAGCACAGTCTTCTGGAAAAGCACAGTTTCTAATTATTTTATTTCAGACAAAGAAGACTCAGTCCTGAAGAATAAAAATGTATTTGTAGAGACTTCAAGAAACTCAAAATGGAAATGAGTTCTCTATGTTATAAAGCCATGTTCTCTTAAAATCATTAATTTAACAGATAAATTAAATCAAACTGCAGATCAAAATGTGATGATTAGTCTTTCCTCTGTGAAAATGAAATGCAACAATTAATGTTTTTCATGGCATGCAGTAAAATATAAGGCAAAATAATGTTTATTTCATATTTTCCAGCTTTTTATGATCAAGAAAATGGATGTTATATTTCTTTTTTCTGTTGAGAACACTAGGTGGGTTCAGTATCTATGAAAAAGATCTCTATATATGGACTCTAACCATTTATAATTTTGTTATTTATCTATGGTAAGCTTCATTATAACAAGGTAGTTTCCAAGCACCCATGAAACACTGTTTCTCTTCTAAGAAGATCACAGTCTATCAGGTTTTGTTCCCAGACTCTCTGTTCTGAAATTTAATAAACACATAATTTGTATGCACCTTTCTGTGAATCAAAGAAATTTTCTTTAAGCTGTTTATTGGACACTTGGGTTTTACTAAAATTTCTGAAAGATTCCATGACTAATTTTTGGTTGGAGTAAAGAGTTTATGAGGGAAATCTAAGGGATAGCAGACTTCTGTCAGAGTGCTGGTTTGCTGGCTTTCCTTCATGTGTGGTTGTGGTGATGATAAGCTCAGCTGCTGCACTGAGAATATTCAAAAGTAATTACTTCATTTGATAAATGCTTTTTGGGGCTTGACATTACTCAGTGGAATACATAAAGTGGTGAGTAAAGTAACATTTCCTTCCCTACCTTTCTGTAGAATTTGGATTAGGACTTGCTTGCTTGATACCAAATCTTTGGGTGTTCAAGTGTGTTTTGCAGGAAATGAGAGTAATTCTTTTGGGACCAATCACAGTTGACAGTCGTGGCCCTGACTGAAGGCTGGTTGTATGTACAAGTGTGCATGTATTGAAGCTGAGACAGGCAGGGAGACAGTGAGGCATTCGGATCTTTTTGAAGAGTAATGGAATGCATGAGCTATGGGAATTTGCATGTGTTTAAGGGAGGCATTTGAGAGCGATCCTTCTCTCACAGCTCTTAATAAATTCATGACAGAATGCAATACAGCAATATGTTCATTTTTTGACAGTTCACAGAAATTATTCACAGCTTTTTTTTTTCTTGTAGTCCATGGTTGGCAGTGGAAGTTGGCAAAGAGTCAATGCACAGGTTGCAGTAAAATCTCCTCGCTATGCAGTGTTTGACCTTGCAGAAGGAAAACCATATGTTTTCCGAGTGCTGTCAGCAAACAAACATGGCATCAGTGATCCATCTGAAATCACAGAACCTATTCAACCACAAGATACTGTTGGTAAGGTGTTAATTGTAAGACATTAATATTAAAAACAATAGATATTTTACAAAATGGAAATAGATAACTCGTTATAATTAGATTAATATAACTACAGTAATAGTAAATGACTTTATTTGTCTTCAATTCCATGAAGGATTTCAAGATCAAGATGCTAAATTTCAGAAACTTTCTAAAATTTTTCTAATGATCACAAGTCCCCTTACTGGAAACAATAATCATTAAAAAGTTAAATTATTTTTAGTTATTCACTCTTCAGTGCTCTATTAATGTGACTTTTCAAAAAAATAGGATAATGCAGGTTAATTGCTAACTTAGATAATTATATTGTCTGGTTCGGGTAATTATATACTACCTAACTCCCTACAGTTTCAGCTAGGTAAGGTAGCCTTTAATTTCTTTCTTAGTATTCTAAGTTGCAAATTACTGCTGGTGCAGAATTCCTGTGGCAGGAAGTTGAGTAGATTTCAGAAATAGGGGAACATACAATTACATGTTCAGTGGTAATTTCCCAAATGAAAATGAAATGTTTATCCTGGGGCCACATTCAAAAACAGAAATGAAAATTTAGGGAGTGTCTGTTAATTTTATTTTTCAAATATTTGTTTTGCTTTTGCAATTTTGCAGAGGTCACATACAACAGCTTTATGTATTGACAGCTGTTACCTTAGGTGCACATAACTTACTAGTACACTTTTTACTAATATAAAAATATTTACAATATCTGATATACCATTGTTAAAAAATATAATCCATATCTTCAGCTTGTAACTACACATGATAAAATAAAAGCAGCTTTTGCTTTTATACATTCTTGATTTGATGTCTCATTAATGCATATAACATTCAATATTTCCCAAGGTAGCAAAAAACCCACTGCATTTATTTCACTTAGTACATAAAATAGGATATCCCTTAGGGATTAATGCAAATCATTCTGAATAAATTACAGCTTTAAATAAAGCATAAAGCAGAAGATTCTGTTTTAAAGATAATCTGCAGGAGTATTTTCAGAGATGAACTTTAGCATCTGAGCTAAAATATGTCAGAAACACATAGCTCCTTTTAGTTGCCTTCATGTAGTGTTATTTGATATTCTTGAGAGTAGCTGAGACAACTTCATGGGGTGGCAATAATTACATAGCAATTATGGGTAGCTTATGAGCAGAACTTAGGGAATGGATTGGGTATCTTAGGCCATCCAAAATGATGTTTAAAATTATGCAACTGAATTGAGTGGTAAAAGACTATTCAGTCTGAGATTAAAATCTAAATTTAGGTGCTTCCATGTAGGTATCTACAGGTCCACTAGGTGCCTCTGCTCTCGCTGTGGCAATTGGAGCCTGGAAAATAAGTTGGTTGATGTGACCATAAGTTGCCCCGTAGTACCCAGCTGTGGAGTGTCTGCATCGGGGTGAGATGAATTGTTTTCAGGACTCTACCAAGCACTGAGCAGAGGCTCAGTTTGACTACTAAGAAGACATCTAGTACCTCTGCAAATGGTTTCAGTTTACCATTTCAGAGGACTGTAGGTATTATCTCCTGAGTCATATAAAACAGCTCAATGAAGAAGTGTCAGATGGTCTAAAATGGCTCTAAGTGATTTTGTTTAGGTAACTGAATTAAGCCCTAGGTCTTGGACTATAATGGCAGCTTAAGAACATGTACTTTTAGACACTAACACTTAAAGACCTAAATGGAGGGATGTTTATCTAAAACTGAATCCATTTGATCTTACAGATTTATTGCATAAAGTACGTTAGTCTGTAAGTATTAATTTTTATTTTAATATTGAAGGACTAAGTGGAAAAAATTGCTGCCTTTCATTTCATGCTGCTTCTAGTTCTCTGCAATATATCAGTCTGAGAAAACTAAAATGCTTTAAATAGGCAAGTAGTGGATGACTTTCTTAACCTGTCATGCTAGGCTGAGACATTGCCTTAGTTTCTTACATTATGAAAGCTCAGATAGATATTTCATAGTGTACAGACTGTGTGTTGGTTCTTACCAAGATCTTTTTTTCTATTTCGATCTCAATATGTCTGATTCTATTTATGCATGTTAAGGTGTTTAGATAATATAAACCAACAATGAACTTTCATTGCTTGTAAAGTGAAATGTGTACTCTGCTACCTTGGGAGAACTGTAGTCAACAGATCAAAGGAAGCTTTATCCACTTCTGCTTGGTGCTGCTGAGGTTGGTCCTGGAGTATTGGTTCCAGTTTTGGCTTCCTTATTCTAGAGGGATGGTTATGGAGGAGCTGGAGAAGTCCTCTAAATAGCAACCAAGATGACCAGGGACTTAGAGATCGAGACCTCTGAAGAGAGGTGGAGGTACCTGGGCTTGTTTAGTTTGGTGACTTACAAAGATAATGGTGCCAAACTGTTCTCAGCAATGCCAGATGACAAAAGAAACGGGCAACAGCCAAAAATTGTTACACTGGACATACTCTTTCAATGAAAGAAGTGCAAGAGTGAAGTGATGGAAGAAATTGTGCAGGGAAGCTGTGAAATCTCAATTGTCAGAGGTTTTCAAGACTTGGGCAAATCCATGACTGACAATCCAGTTTAGTGTTGGTGGTAATCCCACTCTCTGTGATATGTTTAGCTAAAGCCTTTGCATTCAAATATATGCTAAAGTTGTCCTAAAAAGCCCATATTTTCTAAATTGGTAATGTCATTAGTTGACTGGAAGGGAGCATTTCTTAACACTCATGATATATTTATAGTTTATGTGCATGTCTTACTAATGCAGTAGTGCTACAGGGACATGAGTTGTTCACCAACCTCTTATTTGAGAGAGTACATTTGAGAGAGGAATTTTGAGAGTTATCATTTTCATATCTGAATGCCTTCATCCACACCAATATTTGGAAATATGTTCTCCTACAATTGACTTCTCAGAAAATCTATATAAAATCAGATTGGTAAGGAGCCTCATATCTTAGAGTATGAGGCAGACTTAGAGTGAAAGAAATACACTAAAATATGTATCATATAATGATAATAACCTGGTAGAAGTCACAGGTCTAGTGATTAAATATGATCAAAGTATACAGTGTTTCATCTAGCTCAAATTACTTTAGTCTTTATGCGTTTCCTAATAGTGTACGTTTTCTCTCTTTTTTCCTAGTTGTTTCGTCTGCACCTGGTCAGGTGGTGGCCACAAGGAATACAAAGACATCAGTTGTAGTTCAATGGGATAAACCAAAACATGAAGAAGATTTATATGGCTACTACATTGACTATTCTGTCGTGGGATCAAATCACTGGGAACCTAGTAACCATAAACCTATTAAATATAACAGGTATTAACAATATATCTGTATTTTTGGGAGGTTTGAAAAATATAGGATAGTTTTAAGTCAATTTACATGCTAAGCCATGGTGTTATAATGGAAGGAGAATACTGAATGACTGTGAAGAAAAACAGTCTGCAGACTCTTAGAGCTAAGTTTTCCAAACTGCAGGGCAGATGGCAGACTTTGTCCCACCTCCCTTTTTTTTTCCTCCAAAAAGAAGCATCCTTTTTTTCCCCCCCATGACTTTGTGTTATAAAAGCAAGTTCTAGAGACATGATTCTGAGTGTCTTGGACATGAGTAAGCATAAAATAAATACCTTTCTTAAAGTATAAATTATGTTGTTGGGTAAACACACCTGATTCACATAAATATGAGAAGGAGAGAAAAGTCAAAAGTTTTATCATAGTTCATGGACAAAAGGGCAAAAGGTCAGGCCATTTCTGCTATAAATATGGTGGGAAAAATGCTTCGGCTGCTCACACCACTGTGCAGGAAATCTGGGTGTCCCATTCCAGAAATGTCAGAGCTCCCTGATCTGCTACATCTGTGGATAAAGGATGGCAGCCCCTCTCCCTAGTTCCCTTGTCATGACACTAGTCCTGTCTGTATTTCTAATGATTTCTGACTCCCTCCCGAAAATATCACACTTCATTATGGGATTCTTTAATTAATTTCCTCTGTGACAATCATGCTTACTTTTATTGGAATCACTCGCCAAATGCAAAGTTTAGATGTGTAGATTGTATTTTCTATAACACGCATATCATGTTGTTTAGTGTATTTTTTTCAGTTATTAATTGGTTTTGAGTGACTTTGTATTCTGCTGAATCCTTTTTTCAAGTAGTCAAGGAATTTGATCAAAGAAAAAGTAGAGACTAATTCTTGGTCAAAGGGATTGGGACAGAATAAAAACAACAAAAAGCATTTATTTGTTCATACATGAGCATACTCTACAATAGGATAGTTCTGACTTTTCTATCCAGTACAATAATTACCTAGAACCTCAGATCAAAACTAAAACCTGTTTTGGATAATGACTACAAAAGTACAGTGAAAAATACAGTCCCTTCCCAGAATAGATTAGAATTTAGCAAGTCAAAGTTCAGGGGGAATATATTATATTTTATCTGACTTTACTTGCTAGATCAGCATTAGCAAACTAACGAGTGACTTTCCTTCCAGTGTCCCATTCTATTTTATTGTACAACAGCATGTCATTGTATTACAGTTTCCCTCATGGAAATATTTTCCTTTGTGAAGCACTCATGAAATTGAGCTTTTTAAATGTTACAACAATTTCATCTTACAGCACAGAATGTTTCCTGTAAAATAATAATATGGAATGCTATTTTTTTAACCCAGGTTTGTTGTTCATGGTTTGGAGACTGGAGAGCAGTACATCTTCCGTGTGAAGGCTGCAAATGCTGTAGGATTGAGTGAAAACTCACAGGAGTCAGAGGCTGTAACAGTACAGGCAGCCCTTAGTAAGTGTGATTCTGTGCAACTCAGCTTCTTGTTTCTTGAATGAATCACATATTTTCAGCAATCATGTCCTTTGGTCTGATTTGCTGTAATAGTATATCATGCAACAATCCAACACATCTGCTTAATGATGTCTGTGTTCTGGCATGTGGCTATTCTAAAGAAAATGCTGTATAAAATTCTTTTATAAAAAAAGCTATTCATAATGCCTGTTAGAAATATTGGGCAAGATGCACTGTAATAAACAGGTTGCCTTCTACTCATAGGCTGTATCAAAGAAACTTAAATTTTGATTAAATTAGACAAATAGTTTCTGAGTGACTTGAAGTAGTGCAAAACATTGCTCCATTTAGAAAAGTCTTGGCAAACTTTATTACTGTGTGGCTGAACCAAACAGAAAATTCTCTTTGTCTGCTCCAGTTTGGAGCACAATGTATTTATAAATAAAATTTCTGTGTAAGATCAACTGTGCAACCTTCAATGGGAATGATACCTGTCGAGTGAAAGGCTGGATAATTAGTTAGAGAAAAAAGCACACAGATCTGGGCTACTATAGTCCAATTTTTATTTCTGTACAGTTTCAATTTCATACTGAAAAATTTAAAATAGAACACCTTTTTCCCGGCTGAGTGGCCTCTGCCTCTTGGAGAAGACCAATAGACAGACTTGTCAGAAATAAACCTTTAGAAGATTTATAATTCAGAATGGCTAATAAATTTGGATAAATGGCTGATAAATTTGGATGTTGCTGACAAAGTTACTCTATTTGATTGTTTTAGAACGAAGTGTGTCTCATATGGGTAGGTGGTGCATGAACACTTGTACACCTATCACCACTATGCTGTAAATGCACTTGCACCTATTTGTCACTGTTTTGTTTTGAAGATAAGGGTTGCATGGGGTATGTCACCAAACACAGAGCACATGGATCTTACACACCCTTACAGGATGTGGATGGCTTTTGTCCATTTTGGTAACCTTAACAGGAATTTAGCTGGACTATTTATAGGTGACTTACATGGCTAGAATCTTTCTGTAGTATTATTTTAAGGGCATTTATAGGAGTTTGCTCTGTTCATTCTTATTTACGAAGAAATGGCAATAAATGCAAAGTCCACAGTTCATGGCCTTTGAGAAGGCCTGTCAGAAAAAAAATTAGCAAAAGGCCAGTTCTGCTGATTACTCTCTGTTTTTATGCTGATCACTAGTGTAGCTACAAGATCAGGAACTCTTTTCTGAATGAGGTAGCTTACATTCTCTCAAGTTATACTGGTAATTCAACTGAAAATATCATATGAGCTTTAGGGCCGGGTGCTTAGCCTGCACAGACAGCAGCACATCAATGTCAAGAAAGGGGTGTCTTTGGGCAAACTTTCAAGCATGGATGGCAAATCCAAAACTGCTTGCTAGAAGGGGTGCTTGCTAGTAGTAGGGGAATAAAAGGCCCAGAAAAAGAGTTTTCTTCATCTCTAGGAAGATGATTTTATGACACTTCTGCTTGTGATACAGATGGGAGAAAATCCATGCAGGTAAACTCATGAAGGAAATTGCTTTTCTCTCTCAATGTAAGTTAAGTTACTGGAAGTCTAAATATTTGCTATTCCTTATAGGACAAGTCTGAAGAAAGCATATAATATCAGGATAGGAGAGGAAAACCATGAGGGCCATAGTCAGTCCTATGACTTAATTTCTTTCAAGTTCATACCCTTTTTTTTTGTTATTGGATGATTTTTACTGTGTTCCAGAAGTACTTGAGTGGCTTATTTGTTTCTTAGCAGGAAAAGACCTTCTGATCCTTTTCCATCTACTAGCATAATATTTGGTCTGGAGAGACTTGTTGTCATTATGATTTCAATACCAAAGATCATCTATTCCTTCTTGCTATCTCCTGAGAGGGCAGAACATTAGTCAGATGTTTCAAAAGCTTTCACATTTATATCTGGTGATAAAATGAATGCTGATTAGCAACTTTACAGCTGCTTTGCTACCAGCATGCAGCTGACAGCAGTATGCTGCAGAAAACAGAATCAATACCAAAAATGCTAAACAAGTTCTACACTGCAGTGTTTTAGACTCTGTCCTAACTCAGGTTGCTTATTTCCTTATAGCTTGTCCATCATATCCTCATGGTATCACACTTCTGAACTGTGATGGTCATTCAATGACCCTTGGTTGGAAAGCACCAACATACAGTGGAGGTTCACCAATCCTTGGTTATTATATGGATAAACGGGAAGCTAACCATCAAAACTGGCATGAAGTCAATTCTTCCCTTATTACTCAGACAATTTATACGGTTGGTATTTTTTAGTCCTTATGTTTTTGGAGTTGATTTATACTGTTTCTTTGGGGGTTTTTTTACACAGAAGTTCTTTAAATACTACAACAAAACTAGGCACCATATGGAGTGCAACTGGAGTAGAGAATCAATGCCATCCCCTGCTATGAAATTCTGAGACACATAAGGCCATTCAAATGAGAAAATTTTTGAGGGAAAAGCATGAAGCACATTCTTCACAAGGGAAGAGATGAGCTATAAAATGCTTCACAGACTATTTTCATTAATGATCACTATATGTAGCACCACTGTAATGACACGCAGAGAAAGGATGGAAGTGTTTATCAGGACCAATGACTGTGCTGTCTGTAGAACTAGAGATGTAAATGAAATGGAGTTGGGTTGAGAAAAAATATAACTGTCCCTGTTCTTACTCTGAAAATCTGCCTTCAGCTGAAAAAAGATGTATATTAATGAACCTAACTTTATATCTCCTCTTCTCCTTTGCAGAGCACCAGTTTTGAAATAAATTACTTCTTGTTGCACTTACAGTGTATTAAATGTTTCTTAAAAAAGGAAGATTTGGATGTGAACTTCCTTGAGAAAAAGTTAGGGAGATAGGATGTAGCAAGGAATTGATCAATCTGATGCTTGTTAAATTAAGTTAAACAATGAGATTTTATTCATAAATACTTAAAATTTTATTTCTGCAAGTCAGCAACCTTCCTGTAAACCTCAGGGCAGAAGTAAATCTTACTGTTGTTTGACACTAAAGTAGAAAATAATGTTGCAGATGAGCTGAGGAAGGAGGTTTTATGCACAGAAGGCAGTTGGCAATACTCAGGTGTATGTGTGCTTGTGCCTGGTTTTATAACTGCCATCTCTGACATAGCAGATGGAGCAGGAGTGTTGAGAAATGAAAAACGGAGCATAGGATAGGCATCAAAGGCCAATACTAAGCAATGCTTTCAAGTTATTTTTAGTTTTAATGCATTTGTAAACAAATGAGTAATGTAAAGTAGGGGCCACCATTCAGAGTTTAATTGGATATTTAAGTGTCAGTCCTGACAGTAACTGTATTTGTGCCTGAAGGTGTCTCTTCGTATATTAGTTTGAATGACTGGAATCTGAAATACTGATGGGGAAATAAAACCAAGACAGCTTTTAGTAGCACAAAATATTTTATGACATACTGCAAGCAGAGAATGCCCCAAGATATGGAGTGCAGCACCGGGAAATCACTAAAGGTTTAACCTTCTCTGATTAAATAATTCCAAGGGAACCCCACAAATATTCTTTCCCTTAATAACCTGGTATTTCAAAATAATTTTTACAGGCTGAGCTGTTATTCTGTCTTGTGGGTCACATATATAACACGCTGGCTTCAGGAAATTACATCTAAATTATTTTAGTGCCTGACCTTTCTATTTTACCCTCTTAACTTTGGTCTTGTATTTGATGCTACTGCATCATATGTTTGTTACCATCCCATCACATGTTTTTTACCATTAAAAAAAATTACACCAAAATCCTTTTTTAGCTCACATTTTCGCAGAGAATCTAGCTATAGTTTATTTATTAATGAAAACCTAAAACTCTTTGCTATCTCCAGTAGAAATTCTACCCTCAGCTGCCTGCTTCTCTTGAGACATATGATTAAATGTAAGTGGGAAAATTATGCAGAGGAACGAGGTGTAGAAGACTTGGATTTTTGTGTTTAGGTGGTCTGGAAGAAAGAAGGCTGCTACCATGAGGTGCTCAGGGTATCAAGACATTCATGCCTTTTAGTCCTCTACTTTGATCTCAAAACCTGAGATGCTGATGTGGGGATGGGCTCATTAGATAAGCCAGGATTAATTTACCAGGGATGTTTGCAGAGGACTGACATGGATTCTGCTCATCCTATTTCCAGGGCTTACTTTCTCACTTTGTAATGGTAGGTAACATTAGGAACAAGATGCATACAAGCCAGAAAGAAATTACTGAGGGGCTCTTTCCCAGAGTTATATCAGCACAGTATGGAAATAACTGGATTGTTTTTACTTTAAATTTCCTGTTGGTTTCCTTTCTTCCTTGGTCAGTCCACTGCAACCTCTTTAAACCAAAACCCTATTTTGACTCTTGCTTAAGTGAATGGTCTATGAATAGCCATTCATACGCAATGTAAGAAGGTATTTCACCTTAGAACACTCACCCATAAGTATCTGCTAGTGGTCATTCATTGATTGGGCTCCCTGGACCTTTACTCTAACCTTTGACAGCCTTTTATGCCAATATATGAATGCTGTTCTTCCTAGGATAATGTCACCAAAACATGAACGTATAATATAGAACTCTGCAGTGTGTTTGGTTTAAGAGTAAAATCTTCAAATTAGATCCTCCAGCACAGCAGTGAGGCCTAATAGTTAATTAATCAATGCTTATTTTCAAGTATTTATTAAATGAATATAAGCCATGACTTTTGATATATTGAATTGTTTTCTCAAAATAAAAAAGGTAGAGGATTTGACAGAAGATGCCTTCTATGAATTCAAAGTTGCTGCTGCAAATCTGGTTGGAATAGGTCAACATTCAGATCCCAGTGAGCATTTTAAGTGCAAAGCCTGGACTATGCCAGAACCTGGTAAGTCTATTAGTTCTTCATGAATCTCAATGCAATATAAACTCCTGAAAACACAGCTAGTGTAATGTTCCAGCCAAACTCTGCTGGATGTCTTTTGCTTAATTTCTTCCATATTACCTCTTGAGACTGCCCCTGCTTTTGAGATCTCCTGCTGAAAGCTACCTCTACATCCCCACTGATGACACTGAACCTCCTGGGAAATAGCTGACCTTTACTCACCTTGCTGACTGTCCCTTTCTTTCACTGCCCACATCAGCTCAGAGCAGAAAGTCTTGAGCATTTAATCTGTGTTGTCATCTCTATCAGCTCTTCAAGCCCTACAAGCTCCACTTCACACTCACCACCTGTACAATATATAGGCATCTCTGCTCCATAAATGCAGTTCAGAATATTCCTGGAGTTTCAGACTCCAAAACTATATTAGTTTTTAGTCATAAATAACACATAAAAGGGGCCTGTTTCTTGACATAGGGACAAGTAGCATAGCTAATGTCTCCCAGTCTCAACTAGTGTGTCCACATAAGTTTGTTTGCCCTAGATTGTACCTAGGTGTTACCTGAGAGACTATTATTAGCCACGTGTTAGAACAAATGGCTAACAAACATACAGTAGGCATGACTATATGCTAGTGCTCAAAACCTGTGTTTAAGTTGTCTGTAGTTTAGCAGTGTGGACAGAGCTGAAGACTGTCAATTGCAATGCTAACTATTGTAAATTTGGGAGTCCCACGAAAATGAAGTTCAACTGTAATCTACCTCATGTAAGGATATAAATTGTGCCTACATGTTAGACATCTAAGGAATTAGTCCACCTCAGCAATGCTTAAATAAGCTATGAAAGGGTTTTTGAAGGCCTATTCTGCTTATTTTATAACACTGTAACACCCTCACTCATGCTGAGCAACACATTTGCTGAATGTTAGTCTAGACCTGATGTCTGGACTAATTTGCTTTAAAAAAGTGTGTTACAAGTACAGTCCATAATGAAAACACAGGCACCTACCACTTTAAAACATTTCTACCTTTTCTTCCCCCAAATGCTGTAAAATACTACTGTATTGTTATATCAAATTCTACTTATGACATTGAGCTTTTGTGTGCAATTAAAGATCCATTCTAATACCTGTTTATGTCATCAGGAGCTATTTGACACCTACAAGCATCTGTTCTGTGCCTAAATGTTCACACGGTTTTTTTCTCGGTAAATTAAAAAGCCACACATCCTGTAAATCTGGATTTGTAAGACTATCAAAATGATTAGTGAGGTGTCATAAGCTGGCAGGGAAGTTTCAGTTTTCTTTTCTTTGCTATATGTAAAACGTAATTCTTACCTGGAATGAGAAAAAAATTCAGTAAGGTCATGGAATTGTTTACGAGGACAAACTCTCAAATGTTGTCTAAATCAGCTGCTTGCCCACTTGCAGGTCAGTTATACCTATCTCATTGACAGAGGCTTGTCTAATCCACCCTTAAGATTTCTCATGAGAAGGTCCAGATTCTTTAGACAAGATCTGTTCCTAATATTACTATGCTTACAGTTTATGTGTTTCTTTAATATTCCTGAATCTTTCTTTCTGCAGCCTTCTCCATAAAGTATGTATTCCTTTTGCTAAATAAACAATTTTTTTGCTCTTCTTCTAACTTTTTCTAGTTGGTTCATTTATTTCTTGAATGGCAGCGCAAAAACTAGAGACACTATTTCAAATGAAGATTTTTTTTAATGCTGAGCATGGAAATTCCACCTCCTACAATTCATTTGTCTGCTTACATATCCTCTTCCATTTGCCCTTTAAATAAAATTTATGTTGGTTTGTAAATTGCAAGTTTAATTCTTTTTAATGCCCAGGTTCTTTTTTGCAAAACTGTTTGTCAGAGAGTTATTCTCTACATTTTATAGCTAAATTCTTCTGAGTTCATAAATCTTACTGTATGGATTTAACGATATGACAAAGCTGTCAGCAGCAAAATGTTTAATCTAATGACCTTAACTGACTTTCTGTTAATTACATTTTCATATTATCTTGTAATATTTAGTATATATGCATCATCAGTTGAACAATTGTATTTCTTAAAGAAAGGATCTGTGATTTATGCTCTCTACAGTGTTTTCAAAACATTAGTGAAATTTCCTAGTGTGTAAGCAAGTGAAGATTATCCTTCATTTTAAATGATAGAGAAAGAAATCAAATAAAAGGCACTTTCAGGAAATAAGGAGAGTGAAATTTCCATTTTCATAATGAACAATCTGACCTTTTTAATCTTTGGCTGATTACATTGTTCTCATTATTAAATGAGATGAACGGACACTATTGGATTCCTCCTGCTTAAAAAAAACCACCAAAAGCAAACAGCATTGCTCTCACCCCCTCCCCTTAAAAATAAATCTCCAAACCTTTTATAATATTTCACAAGCTTTTTAAAATACATTTTAAAACAATGTCTTAGAAGTAATGAAAAGAAATAATTGAGATTTAAGACTGCAAGAAAGAGCCTGAATCTCTTCCCTGACTTACAAAAGATACTGAAGACTAATGTAATGTGACTGCAATATACTCCCAGTGTCAACGAAATAGTCTTTCACCTTTTGATATGGAAGGGAGATATCCTTTGAAAGGCCAAAGCCCTTTGCAGGATTTCCAGCATAGGTAATGGATTCCTTGCCCAGAGTTCATAATTATTTCATCCTTCTGCAGAACTTGTCTTAGGTATCTCTGTGAGTTTCTGTGAGTTAGCAATGATAATTAATGGATTATTTTATATTACTTTAAATAAAATGAAATATCTGGGGTCTCAGAATCCTCAGAATAGAGCATACATCATTACAGTTTTCCTTCTACTGTCTAGATTTCTAGCAGCTGTATTTGACAGAGGAAATTTTAATTATCTGTGTATATACAGACATTTAGATTGGGATTCTTAAAGACCCCCAAGGGAAGGCTTTAGGTTCCTTGAAAATTGCAGTCTTCCCATGAGAATTATGGTATTTATCCTTATAAGAACTGCAACAGTTATTTAATGTTTCTTTTCTGAAATGTGTTTATCCACTTTGGAGAAACACTTTCCTAATATTTTCTTTTTTTTCCCTTTATATTTACTGAATATCATCCTTTACAAAATTTATGTTCATTCATCACTGGTTAACATCATGTAGGCTGGAATGGCAGTTAGATTTATTTTTAAGGTTTTTCCACTCTTTTCTTTTCTAATTTTTTTTTTTTTAATTTATTTTAAATAGTGAGATGTGCTGTAGGGAAAAGTAATACCTTGAAAACAGAGAAAATCCCTAAGTCTCAAACCCTTTCAGCTTTCCTTACTCTAAATCTAAAGCTAAGAAGTGAGTTATGTTATTTGGCCGAATATGAGTATTCCATCATGGGTGTTTTGAACATGGTAGGAAACTGTTGTGATTATGCCTTTACTCTTGATATTTTTTACTGACACAAATAAATTTCGAGAGTATAGTAAAAAACAATTACTATAAGTTAAACTGAATGGCATTAGAACAGTTAAGTGAAGGAGAGAGAAAGTATAGTAGGGAGAACATAACCTGGTAGCTGTAAGTGTATAAACTCTCATTTGTAGAGCACCATGATGTTTTTGGTGTAAATTTTTCTCCTAACAGATATAATCTCGAGAAGTTCCTCCTGGCTATAGCTATCCAGCTCATAATAAAAAAAATCTTCTGTCATGGAATGAGAAGCCTAAATTCCTGAGACTTTAGAATGAGGATCTAAAGTCCCCTGGTGCCACTGGGTTTGGGATTACTCTGAAAGATCAAAGCTCATGTATAGCAACAAAAAAAATAAAATTCCAATGTTAAATTATGAACCTGAATCAGACTCAGTGAAGTATCTTTGATGTAGGGATGGTGAATTAAATAACAGACAAGAAGCCTCTCTTACTTGTTGGAAAATCTTAATCTGCATGGATCTTCCACATGATTAACTTTCCCTTAAAATAGAATTACTGAGATCTAGCTAAGCATACTAATGTCAGTCACTATATAAAGCAGATATTGCTGTATACAGACGTGAGAGAAAAATGACCTAAATACCACGTGTACCAGGGTTTATTGGAGAGGATGAGATTTTTGAAAGCAAACACATTCAAAATTAAAGAGGTACACTTTGGCCTTTACAGGAACAGTTTGAAAAACTTCATTATATTAAGTGAAGTTCCAATATTTGAAATATCTTAGGTCCTGCCTATGATCTCATGATATGTGAAGTTAGAAATACATCACTGGTTCTTCTGTGGAAAGCTCCTGTTTATGAAGGCAAAAGCCCTATAACTGGATATTTAGTGGACTATAAGGAAGTAGATGCAGAAGACTGGATCACTGCTAATGAAAAACCAACTTCAAAGCGCTATCTTAAGGTAACATTTTCATTACTTACTATTAATTCAAAACTGAGTTCTAAAAACTTCTGATTGAGTGCAGAAAAGATATATATTTGAACTTTGGCTTCTGCTAACATCTTCATATAAGTAAACAAAATAGTTTGGATTGTTTTTTAAATTGTCTTTGCCCTTTTTCTTGTTCAAGGTCACTGATTTACATGAGGGTCATACCTACGTTTTCAAAGTTCGTGCAGTGAATGATGCTGGGATAGGCAAGTCATCTGAGATATCTGAACCAGTGCTTGTTGAGGCACGGCCAGGTAAAATGAACTGTTTAATCTCCTCTGCTTCTAAAATGCTAAAATATTTAGAATTGAATTTAATCAATCTGATCAGATATTCTATCACAGATAAGTATTTCAGGAGTTAAGATCTTAGCCTTAAAACTTAAAGAAAAAATCATGTAGATACAAAGACAGTGATAAGAATTTTTACTTACTACAGAGATTATTTGATAATCAGTTATTTTAGTTTTTGTTCTAACAAAGGTGCTGCTTGCTGTGACTGAAAAAAGTATGAACAAAGCATTTATTAAAGCTTCAAGAGTAGTAATAGATTTGGTTTATTTAAATTTTTCATATCTTCTCATATTCAGTTACATCTTATTTATATGTTTATCAATAGGCATTTATTAGTTTTAGCATTCTTTATTTTGTGTGTAGAGTAAGAAACTTGATAGTATATGTTACTGAGTCAGAATGTGATATAAACCTGCTTTAAAACCTGTTAATAAAATCAGTATCTGTTAGAGAAGATGGACAAAATTTGCATGGACTTTAGTAATTTATGAATTGCACCTTGAAAGAAAAGTGCAGCCTTAGGCTTTGAGTTGATTCCTATTTTGCAGGAACAAAAGAAATCTATTCAGGTGTGGATGACGAAGGTAATATTTACCTGGCTTTTGAGTGTAAAGAAGCTACAGATGCATCTCATTTTGCATGGGGTAAATCTTATGAAGAGATTGATGATTCTGATAAGTTTAAGATTGAAACAGAAGGAAATCAGTAAGTCATACCAATCTATCAAATTATTAGAAATTTGTCATGTTAAAAAGCTCAATAACATGTGAAATCCAACTAATTATGTTCTTTTTTGGTGATTTTAGTTCTAAGCTGTACTTCAAAAATCCTGATAAATCAGACTTGGGAACTTACTCTATCTCAGTTAGTGACACAGATGGGATTTCATCTAGCTTTGTTATGGATGAGAAAGGTAAGGTCCTTAAAATCTGAAGTCTTACTTCATTGTATCACCTCAAGTGCACTAAAAAATGCCCAAGAAAAAAAAAAAGAAACCTACAGCTCTCATATTCTTTCTTACGCATTAAGGAAAAACAAAAAAGACTGTAAAACAGGCTTCCTGAGATTACATATTTTTCTGATTATCATAATGATGAAAGCTGGGATAACTTCAGGCAATATATATTTTTTCTTAATATAAAGAATATGCCAAATCAAAATTGTTTTCTTTATGCTGGGATTATAATGATGTTTGTAAATGTCTGTTACACTTTCAGTTGGGCTTGGGGCTCTACATGCAGTTTCATACAACCGAGATGCAGGAAATTAGTGAGAAAAAGAATGATACTTTAACAAGATCTGAATACATTGGGTCAAATTATAATTTGTCCTACATTTATATTAGTTTTACTTTATTTCATTGTAGCTATTTTGTTTCATTGGAGTTGCAATGAATTTGCTTGAGTCTGACTTTGTTGTGTCACTGAGAGGTGCTAACATAAAAAGCAAAGAGGAGAGTTTGCTATTTTACGCAGCATAAAAATTACTCTGGTGCTTTCCCAGTCCTCAGGCTGTAATTGCTATGCCCAATTCCTTAAGTGTGAAAATTCCTCTGCTTACCATCTTTCTAAGTCATTTAAGGAGAGGAGATGAGACTAAGTGTGAGTCTTACAGTAGGCAGGACTTTTATTACCGTGAGAAACTTGTCAAACCACCCTTTCCAAATAGGTATTGAGAATAAATCCATGTGCAGGCAAAAAAAACAAAACCAAAAGGTTCTCCAGGACCTGGATGATTTCTGAGGACTCTTAGTCATCACCAATATCTGCTTCTTCTAAGTGATGCCTTAAGCCCCTAATGGTTTTTTTATTTTTCTAATAGTTTTAAGTTTTATAAGTAGTGGAAGTAGACTCTAAAAGCAGCATCCCTCACTCCCTCCCTTTTCCCTTTCTCTCTAGCACCCTTGTTTACACATTCCTTAACCCTCTTACCCCATTCTATGCTCCCTATATCAATCCTACTCCTGAAACCAGTAGAAATGTTTAGTCTTTTGTCAAGGCAAGGCCTAGACTGTTGGCAGAACAGCATATCAGGGCCTAAACCACAGAACACGGTCAAGAATTAGGTAACTATGTAACCTTTGTGCTCTGATGATGGTGAAGATGGGATGAACAGAGGGTCCCGAAATGCACCCCAGACTCATTTTAAGGGGGTGGACCCGGGGTGGACCAGAGTAAAGGCCACAAGGGTGGACACATCTGGGATTGGATGGATGATATTATAAAATGTAACATCTCAGGCACGACCGGCGTGCGTCTTGTAACATCTTAGCCTTGGCAAAATAAACCCTTTCTTATCTCACCCCTAATTAACTGCTCTGGAGATTTTTTTTCAGCACCTAAATTCCACGGCAACATAAGGAAGATAAACTTGCAATATTTTTAATTTTCCAATGCATTTTATCATGAGAACTGCCCTCTGGCTTAATTTTGAAGCATCGCTCTTGAAATGTCTCCATAGATCTTGTCACCATCAGTTCTACCTTTGAAGGATTTTTTGTTAAGAACACTGAAGGTGTTTCCCATCCCCCACTTAGCCCATGTCTCAATCTTGTGTAAAACAGTAAAACAAACTTTTCAGGGACAATATGAGAAAGGAAGTCAGCAGATAAAGGAACCTCATACACTGCTTAGAAGCTATTGTTTCCCATCTTTCTTTTATATTACTGTTTTTTAAGTTTAAAGTAGGTTTTGGCCCTTGTTAAATTTTCTTGCATAAGAAAGTATGCCTGAAAATGCATGGAATAGGAAGACTTGCTAAATCCATGTATGAGAATTTTAAGTTTTCTAAATTTTATTTTTTACTCATCATTTTCTGAAGAGAATAAGATATTTCACATATTAAGGAGAACACTTTGCTTATGCTGATATGTGCCTTCCTTGACACTCATTTGACTGCATTTTGTGGATTTGACATACTTCGGGTTTTTCAGAATAAATTAAAACATGAATATTTTTCTTATTTTCAGAGCTCGAACATTTGATGGCATTAAGCTATGAAATAAGGAATCCAAGTAAGTTGAAGATCTGAATCTGTGTGGTATTCTAGAAGAAATATAATAACATACTAATGACTGGAGTTCCAAAAATATTTTTCCTGAGACAATGGCAAATGCATTTTTTATGGCAGCTGCATTTTTCATGGAACAACTTACTTCCTTATCTTTCAGTTTGTTTAGAAGAATATTAGTTAAAATTGAATAAAATCATCATTCCTAAATGTCTTTGAAGTTTAACTTTCACAATAGACTATATAGGTTGTTCCTAGACAAATCCTTACACAATGTGTAAGCTGTAAATTCTTTTCTCTCTTGAGAAATTAATTTAAAAATCAGCCAAATACTGCATTAGTGCCTTTCCCTGTATAAGATTTATTTGATATCCATAAATAGAAGGGAGTTGCTAGTATTTTACTACAGTATTTCCATTTCTCACAAGGTTTCATGTGTTATTGACTTTTGATCCTTTTCTTTCCGTAGCAATACCTCTGAAATCAGAATTAGCTTATGAGGTTCTTGAGAAAGGAGAAGTTCGCTTCTGGATTCAGGCTGAAAGCTTATCTCCAGATTCTACCTTCAGATTTGTTATTAATGATAAAGAAGTTGAAAACAGTGATGTAAGTACATATTGAGTATTATGTATGTGATTTCGTTTAATAAACCTTTATGCAATAATAGGTATTCTATTGTTATCATAGAATCATAGACTCATTTAAGTTGGAAAAGACCTTTAAGATCATGGATTCCAACAGTGAACCTAACACTGTCAAGTCTGCCACTAAACCATGTCCTTAAGTGCCACATCTACATGTCTTTGAAATGTTTCCAGGGATGGTAACTCAACCCCTATCCTGGACAGCTTTTCCAATGCTTGACAACCTTTGCAATGAAGGAATTTTTCCTAATATCCAATCTAAACTCTCCCGGTACAACTTGAAGTCATTTCCTCTTGTCCTATTGCTTGTTATTTGGGAGGAGAGAACGACCCCCACCTCACTACAATCTCCTTTCAGGTAGTTGTAGAGGGTGATAAGGTCTTCCCTAAGTCTCCTTTTCTCCAGCTCCCTCAGCCACTCCTCATAAGACTTGTGCTGCAGACCCTTCACCAGCTCTGTTGATCTTCTCTAGACACGCTTCAGCACTCAATGTCTTTCTTGTAGTGAGGGGCCTGAAACTGAGCCCAGGATTAGAGGTGTGGCCTCACCAGTGCTAAGTACAGTGGGATGTCACTGCCTTGGTCCTCCTGGCCACACTGTTTCTGATACAGGCCAGGATGCCTTTGGCCTTCCTGACCACCTGGGCACACTGCTGGGTCATGTTCAGCAGCTGTTGACCAGCAGCATCCCCTACTCCTTTTCCACTAGGCAGATTTCCAGCCACTCTTCTCCCAGCCTGTGTTGTCTCACAACAACTCCATGGGGTTGTTGTGACCCAAGTGTAGGACCTGGCATTTGGCCTTGTTGAACCTCATACCTTTGGCCTCAACCCATCTATTCAACTTGTCCAGATCCCTCTGCAGAGCCTTCCTACCCTCCAGCAGGTCAACATTCCCACCCAACTTGATCCCCTCATCCAGATCATTGATAAAGACATTAAAAAGGACTGGCCCCAGTATTGAGCCCTGAGGAACACCACTTGTGACCGGCCACCAGCCAGATGTAACCTCATTCACCACCACTCCGGGCCCAGCCATTCAGCCAGGAATCAGTGCATCCATCCAAGCAATGAGCAGCCAGTTTCTCCAGGAGAATGCTGTGGGAAACAGTGTCAAGGGCTTTACTTAATTCCAGGTAAACATCAACAGCCTTTCCCGCATCCAGTAAGTGGATCACCTTGTCATAGAAGATCAGGTCAGTCAAACAGGACTTGCCTTTCACAAGGTCATGCTGGCTGGGCCTGATCCCCTGGTTGTCCTGTGCATATTGCATGATGGCTTACAAGAAAATTTCCTTCTTAATCTTCCCTAGCACCGAGGTCAGGCTGATAGGCCAGTAGTTTCCTGGATATTATAGTTGCTTATTACCATGTTATTAAGATGTGATAATACCTGAAAAGAATGCCAACATTTAACTTGAATCTTTTTTGCAGTATAGAATTCCTGTTGCACAGTGAGCCTACTCATACCAGAAAAAAAGAACAAAGTTTAACTCTCAGAAATCTGTGTTTATTTTGGGTAACTAGATGACCAACAGTCAAAGAGAGGAGAATTTAAACACAGAGCACAAATATTTTAGAAAAATAGCTCAAGAAAAAGGCTGCTTCAAGTACAGCTTTGGACTCCACACCAGCAAGACATCAGTCGCAGAGTTTCACGCTCTCTGAGGCTCAGGCTACTAGTTTTACATATAATGTGGGAGGCACTTGACAATGAAGGAATGTTCATAAACTTAAAACTTTTATATGGTATCACTTTCTATTTTGNTTTTTTTTTTTTTTTTTTTTAAATTTTGGCTTAGAAACTGAATGGGCACTAGAGCTATGGAGAAGAAAGGGCAGGCCACCATCTTGCATTGTTTTTAGCTCTAGGAAGACCTTTCATACAAATGGGCACAAACAAGCTCTCAAATTGGGCTGCGAAGCAAACAAGGTCATGCCTTTGCAGGGCAGGAGCATGGTTCATCTACAGGTCATAAAACACAGCAGTGGGAATACATATTCCTGGGAGGAATACATCTCCAGTGCAGCTGTTTGAAAGATTCAGTTTATTCCTGAGAATGCAATTCCTGGTTTGGGTCAGAGACACTTATCAGCATTTTTATACCATAGAAAAGCAAAGAGCATTTACTTTAATTACATATTGACAAGTGGAAGAAGTATTTCTGAGTAAAATACTTCTCTGTTCTTCTTGCTTTAAGAAGTAATAAAATACAGCACTAAACGCCTGAATATTAGTGCCCAGGATGTATTGAAATGACAATACTTTGTCTTGGCAATATTTGTGGAACAGAATGAGCTATTTTTAGTTTGCATATGTTTTGGAAGTGTTGACATAGAGAATCTTGAAGTGAAGCTGCATTATTTCACCTCTTTAATTAGTAACCCACAGGTGACATTTACGTTTGGAGACTGATGATATTTTTGTGGAAAGTCGCATAAAAGTCTAATATTTATGGCGCCCATAAAATCATTGAACTTCATCTTGCTGCATAATGGCAATAGTTAGAAGCCTAATTGCACTCTAAAACCTGTCTGGAGACTGGGCTACAGTCACTGAACATGTTCAATAGACCATTATGCTGGTGAATTGTGGCCTGATTCTTGGCGTTGGCTGAAGTGATGAATTTTTCCTGCTAGGTCCTAAAAGGGAACGTTTTTGCTAAGATTTCAAAATAAGCTGAAACCAGAATGAACTGAGCCCCATTTACTCCGCTGTCTTTTAAATATTTTAATATTTTGTTTCCTTTATCCAAAACTGAGAGAGTAAAAAACAAGAAAAAGAAGCTTTTTAAAGGATCAGAGTAAATCATACATCTTGTTTCCCTCCCCCCCCTTCTACTACTGGCAAATTTAAATTTAACATTTGCCCTGAGATCTCATGAAGTAAATGCCAGTGCAGTCCTTGACCTCTGTGGGCAAGAGATTGTAAGCCGGAATTTTAATTTGCATTTTTTGATAGTTTGGCTAAGTTTATAAATGCTATTTTTAACCTACCTGGCCTATCTCATTAACTCTTAAAGATGAACTCTTACATAAGTAGATTTTGTACTTAATTTTCTGATTAATTCTATCTTGTCTTATTCTTTGATATTTTCCTTTGCACTATGTATGGGAAATAGCATATCCAAATTATATGAACATTTCTCCCTGTTATTTTTTATAAATATTATACCTCTGATTTTCCTTGTAAGCCATTTATTTAATAAATTATTATCTCGATCTATCTGTTGACTACTGTTTTGTTAATTCCATATACTTATCTTCATCCTTCAGTTACCTCACTAAGATTTAGAAGATTTGTATATTTGAGAATACCGGTACTGAATGCTAAATATCTTGACTATGTCTACGCTGTTCTTCCAGACTTGTTATCCATACAAGAGTGAATCTGTTTTTGAGGCTGGCCAAGATGTGTCACTCAAAGCTAAAGCAGATATATCTGTGGTGTCCTTCCTACTGTTTTTGTATCGGGACTTAGAAGTTCTTCCACTTAAGGAAGGTCCTAGAGAGTTTAATAAGTGGCATTTTTACGAGTGTTTTTTTTGCCTTTCTTCTTTCTTCTCCTTCCCTAAACTTTATCTATCTGTGGCTTTAGTACCATATTTTACATTTGGAATCCAATAAACAGGTCAATAAAAATATTCTATTTATAAGGCATCATGTCTCCTTTTAACAGTATCTATAATAAATTTATCAGTAACGGGGTCTATAATAATTCACTGCATATAACTCCATTTAGATGGTGACATTTACTGCTTCGTACCATCACAAATGGAAGTTGGTGTGTAATATCCTTGGCCACACTGGTTACCTAAATGTAATCACCAAGTAACTTCTGTGAGTTATTCTCACTTAGCTTTAGAAATTTGTTAGTTGAGATTCATAAAACATCACTGGTAGTGGGGGACACAATCATCATGGTTGGAACTCACTGAATAAAAGAGAATATTACTTAGTAAAAAGTGCCTATATCTAAAAGAGTATTTAAAGCATGTATTTTGCAAGGATTGTCCAATATTTGCTTGCAATTTTGTGTTTCTTGATGATGTCTGCCAATAATTTGTCTTTCTGGAATATTTAATAGAAAGCAAACACATAAAGGACACAAACAGTGAAAAGTGCATTTAACTTTGAATTCAAGTCAATATTTGGTATTTTGAGTATTCTGCAAACAGTTTAGTGGGTAGCTATATGTTCTGACAGAATTCTACCACTCTTTTACTGGACTTGGTTCACCCTTTTTGGTTCCCAAAAGCTTTATTGGTTTTGCTCTAATTACTTTTCTCATGGTCTTTCACTTTGTTGTTCTTTGAAAATCACACCTAACTTTAAATGAGAAAATTGTTATACTCTTCCTAAATAACATTTTTTTTTAGTGAAAAAATAAGATCCCCTATTGAGCTGCTATGTATGTCTTGGATATTTAGTAGTAATGAATTTTTGGATTTGTTGTGGTGGATTTATTTGAAGATCGACATTTGTGTCTACAAACATAATATTTCCAGTTATTTCTGGACTCTGTTAGGAATAGTGCTTCAGCCTGGCAAATCCCCTTGTTGAACTGGAAGCTGTAATGCAGCTAAAGGCTGGCTGTGTAGGTTCTTCTTCAAACATGCATAGTGCCATAAACTATTGTTTTCAAATCCAAACCAGCTGTATTATGATGACTCCAGGATTCAAAATGCAGCTGCACACAGAGATTTGTGTTACCACTGGGATCTTGTTGTACAACAGTAAATACAAGCACACCCCTCTTTCCACAGTTTAGAATTAAAAGGACAAAGAAAAGCTTGTGTGTGGAGGCAGGAATATGAAACATAATGAATTCGATGGGGATCATAAGTAATTTACACTGTACTAAAAAGTTATTATTTGTTTATTTCAGAGGCATAAAATAAATTGTGACCGTTCAAATGGTATTATAGAAATGATGATGGAAACATTTACAATTGACAATGAAGGTACCTACACAGTACAGATTCAAGATGGAAAGGCCAAGAACCAGTCCTCATTAGTTCTCATTGGAGACGGTATGTTCACTGAAACATTAAAACTTTGATGAAGAAGTGAGCTTCAAATATTCTTTGAGTAATTTTGTGACTCACTTATTTTTCATTCACCTCTTCTAAAATTTAGCATTCAAGGCAGTATTGGCTGAGTCTGAGCTCCAACGAAAGGAATTTCTCAGAAAACAAGGTAAGACAGAGTAGATTGGTGACTCTAGGGCCAGTTTGCAGCTAATGATTAATCTCTGGTGAGTAATAAGTGTTTACAGCTTCCATTCTTCATTAGAAGGTGAGTCCATTGTACAGTTTAAGAAGATGCTTGAACCCTTAGTGGATCTTATTTTCCAGTATTGTCAATTTGTGACAGAAGCTTAACTAAGTAGAGAAATAGAGTGGGAGCCTTCAAAAGAGGTTATCTTTGCTCAATATTCATGAGAAGTGTGCCTACTGTAGGCTCTGATCCAACCAAACATTTAATCACCTTTAGTTTTAAGCGTACAAATTATCTGTTCAATATAATTGACAGGAGAGTAGACAGCCAAGAAAAGTAGCACCACACAAGGAAGATTAAAAACTTGACCATGCGGTTTCTGTCCAGGCAAAATTCCAGGAATTAAATATATATTGGTTGCATAGTTGTTATTCAATTTTAGGGTTTGTTATATATTTGTTATCAATATAGTTTGTGACTGAATGAAAGAATTATTATTGGATACCTAATTCAGAATTCTATCACTGTGAAATCCTTAAAAAATTGAGCTCTAGTTTGTAATTTTCACTTGTAAGCAAATGGCTATTAGGATGAAAGTAACAATTAAAATTAAAAACATTTATTCTAAATAACTTAAGTAAGATTTTCTATGGAACAAATGTAATTTTTTTTGAGGGTTGTTTGAAATTGATTTAGGAAAGAAATTATACCACTTGCAGCATAAACGCACAAGATCTTTCAGTTTTCAATGATTTAAGTGAAAGTTGGAGTCTTTGCTACTTCCCAGATCTGGATATTGCAATTATGGGCCCTGATCCTGCAGACATTAAAACATTGACATTTACTGAGATGAGTAAACACAATAACTTCAGCAAATTTTCATCAGGATGTATTTCTTTGCAGGATTAGAACCTTGGTGGGGAAAAGGAATATTTCCTGTTTTGCTTGTAATATATAATACATTTTTAAACTTTATGTTATTTGAACAAATAACATCTGGCATAGGATTTTTGCTTTGACCATTTAATAGGGTGTTTGGATACTTTTGTTTAATCTCCAGTTGCTTTTGCATTAGGTAAATTGTACACTTGTTTGTAACCACTTTGTTTCTTTCCTCTACCTAGCTGGCAATTTGGAACAAACATATCTAGTAAACTAACTTGTCTCACTCACCATTTTACATTTTTGAATACTATATGACATACAAACAGAGATGACACTCAGCTTTCTAAGCTGTAGTGTAGACACCTGGGTCAGTATGATTAAAACTTACTGCAGGATTTTCCTTCAAGTGCATGAGTAGTTCAGGAATTTGCTCTTCTGGTGTAAGGATGTTATAATTGTCATAATTTTTCTTCCTTTCATCAGATCTCTCTGATACTCTTCATTCTATAACATTGTTTTAAAACAATTTTGTTTCTTAGGTCCTCACTTTTCAGAGTTTTTGTATTGGGAGGTTACAGAGGAATGTGAAGTTTTGCTTTCTTGTAAGGTAAGGAAGTATACTTGAAATTATTTGTTAGAATATGTTGATTAAAAAATGAAGTAGGAAAATGTGAGGAAAGAGTTAGATATTTTTAAAATTAGAAGTTTCCTAAGAAAACATTTTAATTATTTAGAAATTTTTAAAATGAAAATTTCTGACTGAATATTCTTCAGCAAGTGTTCATTAAACAAACAAATGAAAAAAATAGGACATTTCTAAATGTATTATTAGGTGATCCAATTCTTAATAATAATTGTGAGCCATAAAAATAATTTACACAAAATATGTATCCTTTATTGGTCCTTCTTCCTTCCTCAAAAAATAGCCACGAAAAGCCAGATCAAAATCTTTCCTTACCATTTTCTGATTTAGATGTTTCTCTAACAAAGTATCTGTTATTTAATCAACTGTAACCAAATATGCAACAAAGGCTTCTAGAATTAAAGTTGTAGAGAATGATTTTTTATTATATTTGGCTAATGACTTTTGAATCTTAACTAACGATAATGTGTATTGAATTCAACATAACTTTTGCTATAAACACCTTTATATGCCTTTCTGAATTGATATATTTTCATTTTTGTTGCTCTTCTGTTGTGACTAATTAGAGGTCTGAATAACTAAGTTAATTGAATTCAACAGGTATCAAATTCTTCTTCATTCTCTTTTCCTGTAATATGGACTCTTTTAAATTATTTTTCTCCTCTTCTTTTGCATAACTTTTGGCTTTTAATTAGACTAACTTGAATCATTTATTATGAGCAATTTACATGCACATTTGTGGGATTTTTTTTTCCTCTCACTAATTAGGAGACCTTTAACCTCAAGTTATTCCCATCAGAACTGACTGGAGAGGTGAAGCTGCCATTCTGTCTGCCCACATTTTAGGGCTCAACACTCATTAGCTAACATGATACCTTTGCTGGTACTGAGCTGCATAGCTGGAGTACTTTGTAATCTCCACATGCATTTGCCTCAGGCATGAACCCTGCTTATCCTTTCATTTGCATGGGGAATTAAATGTTGCTGAACCAGTTATACTAGTGTTAATTCTCTACAAATTAATCTGAAATTGTCCTTCATTTCATTGACTATTGAGCCTGTTTATACCACTGAAGCTGGGAAAGGCTGAGCATCTGATTATTTGCTTTTCACCAGTGTGCTTTTTCTTCGCAAGGTCAGAACATTTTATGTAAATTAAATCTAGGATATGGGATGTTTGCACACTCATCACTTTAACTATGCTATTGACCTTATAATGTTTGTTACTGTTAGTATGTGACTGGCCATTAGGTTCACATGATACTGTTGTTTATGGCTGTTTAACTGATATTTGTACACAGGAAGAGTTTGAACAACAAAGCATGGATTTGTCCTTCAAACTTCAGATACCTGACATAAAAGTTTGAAGTGTGGCCATGCTGGGCTATTTCTGTGGTAATAAAAACAATTAAGGAACCATCTCTGCCTCCCGAAGCCTCATCACAGCACTTGGCCCAGGTGTCTTCCAGACTCTGTTTAGTACTCCTCTGCAAAAGCTATTGTCAAGGGTGTTTCTACCTCTTGTAAGGGCCTGGGATAATGTGAAGGAAGTACCTGTAAGAGAGGGCATTTTGCCTTGGCTTTCTTAAAGGCATGACATAGGGCAGTTAGGAAACCACGTCAACTGGAAGCTTGCGTAGGGCAGAGGACTAACTGAATGATCCAGACCCATAACAATAACAATGAATAAATGTGGATTGTGTTATAAAAGAGTATGTTACCTCACATCCCACTTATTTTCTATGTGATTGGACCTGATTGACTTTTAATTGACTTAGTATTTAATTCCAAATTAGCTGGGATGGATGACCATGTTCTTCATATTGTAGTCCCTCAATACCAGTGGGCCATGATTGTCCATTTGAATGACAAATTAATGGTGTTTGCTTTTTCCTTTTTACTTTATGTTTATTTTTCTTCATATGCCAGCAACTACTGTTAGTTTTCTTCTAGTAATTCTAAATTTCAGAACATTTAGAAGCTACCTGCTCTTGCATAACTTTGACCCTTATTTGTACTGTGTCTGTTAAAAGCAAGACTTTTGTTGTGTGACTAAACAGAGGAGAAGTAACTTTTCATAGTAAATGTCAACATGAAGTAACAACAGTACTGCAAATTGCATGTGTCTAAAACTCAGTCTATTTATTGTCAGATTGAGTGCTAACGGTCTTTGATGAAAAATTGTTGAAAAACATTAAAGGTTTGTTCCTTCAGGCTTTGTTCAAATAAAATTGCCACTCGTGTCATAGGACTACAGGAACACTTTGTAGTCACTGGTAAATGCGAAATGCTGCTCACTTTTCTCAAGCAAGTCATTGCTTTGGGCCAGGTTGTGATCTCAAATACTCTGTCAGAGATCCATAGCAACCACAGTGGTAATTAAGCAGCAATAGACGTGATTAATTTGAGCATGTTTCATAGAGATATCTAGGAATCAGTATAGGAGACCCTCCTATTTGTTTAGTCACCTCTAAGACTCTGACTCTTGAGTCACTTTCATAGAGCTGTTCATCTATGGAATGACTTCTCGAATGTGAAAGGGTTGGAACCTGGTACATATTTTTCCCTCCAAGCAAACCAGTTGAAAACTACTGCAGATATATATTAACTTCTGGGCTGCCCTCTATCCATTTGTTCAGTTTTTTATTTTTTTTAAGGAGCCTTTTTAAAGCAACTGCCTGGGGACTGAGAAATGTCTTGCCATCTCTGTCCTTCTACCAAAGCCACGCTGACTGGGAATTCAGGCTACACATGAAAATACCAATGCACTTCAGGACTTTTAGAAGGGTATGGGTATAGTGATGTCAAATAAACCACAGTGTTTTTGAAAGTGAGGGAAAAAAATAATATATATATATTGCCAGGGTTTCTAAAAAGATCTGCTTTTTTAGCTTCTTTAAATTCAAAGTTTGAGGTAATCTATCCAGTGATATTTTAGGCTTATCCAATACACAATTTTTATTTCAAAATTAGAACAATACTTGAGGTATAGCTGTAGTGTATTTATGCATTGTTTAGATGAGCTGCTGCTACTACAGCAAAATTCTGCCTTTCAGGCATTTGTGCTATGTTGTTAAGCCCCTTTGTGTGGGGCAGACTGCAATCTGTAGGATTCCTTGTATCTTTGTACATCCCATAGGACACAATGAAGTAAGTAAAAAAAAAAAGGATTCTTGCTGCAGCCTGTAATTTTGAAGACTCAGATACTCTCGGAATAGTAATTTCAGTTGCTATCTGCAATTTAACCATGAGAGACATTGCTTAGGTAGCTGGGATAAATCTCCAAATTGGCCAAAGGCTGTCTAAGATAGGGCCCAAGTTCTGTGTTACAGCTCTCTGGAGTCACATGGCAAATACAAAATGATAAAGGAGAGTTCAACAGATCTAATTTCAAAGATACTTGTCACGGCTATCTCTAGACGAACTACAACCACAGAGCAAGGGTGCAAAACCTTTTAAGGGAAGAGACTGACAGGATTTTCTTTAAGGATTTTACAGGGCTCTGAAGCTGTAAACTGTATACCGTGATGCAAAGAAATACCATAGGACTAAGATTTGCTTAGTAGGACTTGGTTGAAAATGTTTTTTTTACTTAGCTTTATTTGACACGTTATAAAACAATGACTTCCTAAATTGAAAGTACTTGTGTGACCGCCTGCAGTGCGATACCTTTCCTCAGGACATAGACAGGCTTATGTGCCTTTTCTGTTGTACAGGTTGCAAACATAAAGAAGGAGACTGATTTCAAGTGGTATAAGGATGGTTCTGGGGTTGATGTTGAGGAACTGCCTGACCTGCAGAAGGGAGAATGTCACCTCAGTATTCCCAAGGTACAGTATCTCCCACTGATTAGAAATGACAGTTTCTGCTTGACATATTATAGATTTGCCAGGCAAAGAGTAAACCAGCTATCATGAGTTCTGTGAACAGTTTAAAAAGCCCTCATATTTGCTACCTTTCAATTAGCTGGTGAATAACTAATGCTTGTAAAACATATCTATTTTTGTTATCAGCTCAGACAGTTCATGCTTAAGTTGCTTCAGAGTCCTTAGGTGAACTCTATCTTGTTCTTTCTTATTGCTCCTTAATTTTTCAATTTGTTCAAGCACCTCATTTTTGACAGTATTTCAGTTTTATTGCCTGAAATGAATAAGTTTGAAGTATATTGCTTCTTAAAATTTATCTTTATGCAAACAGGATAACCCAGTTTGTGTCTTAAACCTTAGCTTACGTAGTCACTGCCTTTGTCAAGTGACAAAACCTCTGCAGACTGAAATTTTCTGCTTTCAGCATAATGTGCATTCCATCTAATTGATTTAATAATTTTATTTAATGGCTTCATATTCTTCTAATTTCCTTCCTTCATTTCACTTGCAAGAGGATACCGACTTTCCAGTGGCTTCATTTTTCTTGAGTAAACTTTTTTTTTGGGGAGGGTGGTTTCTGCTTGTCTTGGATTGCTCCTGTCATTCAATACGTTACTTGTGCTATGGTTTACTTGCTTGTGGATTTGTGTAAGTCCAAGAATTAAGTATTCTCCAATATTTAACTGTTTATATATTTTCCTTCAGGTTTTACAATAAACTAAAATAAAAACATCAAAACCCCTGACTGCCTTTAATGCAGTATCACTGTGGTAGATTTTAGAATGAAAACTCTCCAAGTGTAATGAATTAATTATTTACTTAGCATAGATATAATTTGACTACAGTTGCTGCTTGAATGAAAACAGCTTGAATGAGTTGATATTTGGACAATTATAAGATAAAGATCTGTTGTTATTGTTTACATAATTTAAAAAAGTATTCATTTTGGTAGAAGAAAAATTGCATTTCTGAAGTTTGTGTGGGTTGAAGTCATGCTCTGTTACATTTTACTATGCTGCTTGTAATTTCTTCTGACCATTATCAATCCTGGTTGACATTTTGGAACCAAAAAACCCAACATGGTTTCTTGAGGAAATTGAAAAGAAATCTGAATATGTTTTAGGTTTAAGAACTAAATACAGCAACATAAAAAAAGCATGAGCAGGTTTCCATCTCATCTCTCTAAGATTATTTATCCAGAAGGCAGTAAAATGTGTGTTGTTTTATTTAGAAAATTATGTAGGACTGAGCAAATCTAGTACTACTATCAAGTTTTTCAGTAAACATTTTGTGTTTTCCCTGTAGCTGTCTCGCAAAGATGAAGGAGTTTATAAGGCAACACTATCAGATGATAGAGGTCATGATGTATCTTCTCTTGAATTGTCAGGAAAAGGTAATATTCAGTTTACTATAATGATCTCCACATGTTTTCAAGACCTATCCTTGAAAATGCCGTGTTAACAAATATTTTTTGTGTTCTTTGCATTTAATTTCTCTTTTTATGTTACAGAGACCTGAACTGCAGATCATCAGTCTAGGAGGAGTGACACTGGGCATTGTAGTGATTAATCTCTAGCACTCTGACAGGCAGGAGATGAAGTATGTTTCTAATCAGAAAAACACTATTTTATGTGCGATAGCTCTCTCAAATTTGTTAAGCTTTAGTACCTACAAAAAACCCTAAGGCAACAAAGTGCTGAATATGTTGATGTGGGACTGTTAATGGGGACTGAGAGCGATTTTGATTCTAAAATCATAAAGCTGTTTTGTGGGTTTATGTCAGCTGGCAGCTCTGCCCCATGCAGCCTCTCACTCACTCCCCTTCAGTGAGATGAGGGAGAGAACTGGAAGGGGAAAAGTGAGAGAACTCCTGGGTTGAGCTAAAGACAGTTTAATAAGTAAAGCAAAAGCTGTGTATGCAGGCAAACAAAACAAGGACTGCTTCCCATAGGCAGGCAGGTGTTCAGGCATTGTCAGTAAAGCTGGGCTTCATTACACGTAACGGTGACTTGGGAAGAAAAATGGCATCACTCCGAATGTTCCCCACTTTGTTCTTCTTCCCCTAGCTTTATATACGGAATTTAATGTCATATGGTATGAAATATCCCTTGGATCAGTTGGAGTCAGCTGTCTTGGCTGTGTCCCCTTCTGAGTTCTTATGCACCCCCAGCCTCCTCCTGGTGAGGCAGTCTGAGGAGAAGAAATAAAAGGCTTTCACACTGTGCAAGCACTGCTCAGCAATTGCTGAAACATCCCTGTGTTATCAACGCTGGTTTAGTTACTAATCCAAACAGCACAGTACAAGCTGCTGTGATGAAAATTAACTCTATCCCAGCCAAAACCAGTACAATTTCCTCCCGTTATTCCATACCTTTTATGTCGTGCTCCGGTCCCACACTACGTATTGTGTTCTCATTAATCAACTTCTCCCTTCCTGTCCTTTGATATACAGACAGATATCATTCCCTTAGTCTATGGATTTGTGTGTGCATGTGTGTGTATCCTGATCACCGGAATAAGCAAAAGATACAGTAGGGCTCCATCATGTGGTCAGGGCTTCCAGTGACTATACTTCAGGTATGGGAAAACTGTGCTGTTTGTAAATGTGCAGTGAAATGCCTATTTAGAGAATTCACAGTATCACAATATCCTGGACCTCTGTGGGTCCAGGAGGCTTTGAAAATGTCAACCAGCAAAAACAAACAATGGGTCTCCTCAATGGTGGAAACAGGAAGGATAAACAGGGAAGTTTAGCATGAATGGGGAAGATTGCATATTGTGTGGGGCAGGTAACTTCAAGCTCAATGTGCGCTACATTCAAGTGAGGATAAATGCAAATAAGAGTAAGAGAATCTAGTCTAAAATGCACCCATGATAGACATTTAAAAAAGGTTTTGTATGATATCAGACATCATATTGATATACTGTAATTCTATGTATATTTAATTTTTTTAATGTAAAAAGAAGTTGGTTTACTTTTGCCTGGAGATTAGCTCGGTAGGATAGAGCATGATGCTAATAATGTCAAAGTTGTGAGTTTGATCCCTGTAGGGGCCATTCACTTAAGGTTTGGACTTGATGAGATTTGTGGGTCCCTTCCAACTCAGAATATTCAGTTATTCTGAGTCTATAGCAAAGACTGATCTGTTCCTAGCATGAGTGAATTTTACTTGACTTTGGTAGAAAGAGCTTGCCTAAACTTCTTTGCTTAGATCCCAACAACCAGGCCTAAGTGAACCTGGATTCATCCCATCTGCATGTAGGCGGTTTACCTAAATAATGAATATATTTTCAGGCTCCCAATAGTAGAAGAAAGACATGTTAAAAAATTAACTCAGTTTGCCAAAGATCTTAACATTCTTTTTCAGCAGATCAAGGAACTACCTGAAATAAAAGGAAAACATGAATATCATGCTGGATTATTAAGGTGTTTTTTGCCACAAAATCCTGTATTATCAGTTGATAATCTCCCAGGCATTTTTCCTCTGCATAAATTCTTTGCCCATTAATCTAATTGATGTAATTAATTCTTTCAGAAAAAAAAAAAACAACAAACAAATCTCATTTAAACAGTATGGTTAGCATAACCCTACCTTCTCAGACACCCATAATGTAATGTGTATGTAGTATGAAATTCATGTCCTCATGTCAACGTGCCAGTAGAAGCACACTGGAGATTGCAAAGAGTTATGGAACTAAATCACGATTTATTTTAACAGAGACAAAAATGTGTATATACAGATCAATATAGAACAAAATATAAGTAGTATTTTCTGAACTCCATGCATTTCTTTATCTTCCTTATTCGTAAAAATTCCTCAGCCTAGAATATGCATTCTTCAGTCTTGACTATACATTCTTCAGATTATGGTGTGTCTTTCTCTTTCTTTCCATCTTACATACTGTCACTGAATGTGATTCCTCTGCTATGAAAGACTTCCCCACTTTTCTGCACCTGTCTCCAGGGTTCTCTCCTGCACACCCGTCAGCTCCGTGATATTTCAAAAGCTTGATATGATACCTAGTTTATTTCACCTGTTGTTAAAGGACTTTACATTTGTCAAATGCCATCATAAAGGGAGCAGGTGAAAACTCTTTCACCTAGAATGTGATAATTCCTTTTTTCCCCCTCACTTTTCTTTCAATGTGAACTACCCAGTTTTAATGACTCTTTTTTTCCTGGCCTAAGGGGTACAGAGACAAAGATTTGGCAGCAGACAGTTGACTCTACAAAAGGCAGAGATACTGAGTGACACAGCACAGAATTTACATGCTGTACACAGACAGTTTCCAATTTGTCCTGTACACCTGTTGCAATTTTAATGGTTTTCTTTGCTTAAGGATATGAAGATTTCCCATATTGCTTTAATTATACTGAACATAACAAAGCTATATTCTGATTGAATTTGATGGTATATTTTCTTCTTTTTCTTTTCCTCTCTGCAGTTTATGATGATATAATTCTGGCATTGAGCGAAGCAAGTGGTAAGTAAATGCTGCCTTGAATTTTCATGTAGGCTTTTTGTGTTGAAGTCATCTGAGGCAGAGGCAGAATGTTTTTATTTTAAGTAGTAAATCTGTGAGAGTCATGATGGTTATATTATTAAGGACATGCTATTAAGTTTCTGAATAGGCAGTTGACCTTGCTAATGGACACTATTAAAAGGGAACAAAGTATTATTCCACCTGACTTGTTTGGTTTAGATACTGTGAAAGTGTCACAGCAATAATTTTCTACCTAATTCCCGTTAGTAAGTTAACCTTAATATAGAGAGAATGAGACCGATCGTGTTCCCAGTGAGAAGCTGGAAGTCATTTTACTGAAAGAATGGGGTTTGCACAAGTATAAAATTTTTATGCAATTAAATTCATCACACTGCACAATTATATGACTAGCTTATTATTACTTCACATTGGGTCTTGCTGTTCATAATGCCTTTATATGACAATAAAACCATAAATTCATACTGCACTTTCACCTGATATAAATCAGCAGATGTCCCTTGAGAGGTATGACAGTTTTCTCTGTGGTAGTTGAGAATCATGGCCCAGATCCTGGCAGTACAAATAGTCCATTAGACTGTTTCCTCCTTTTCATTCCACTATCTCTTCTGTTTGATACACATATATTCTATTATATGTAGGTAAGTCAGCCTCTCCACTGAAGATCCTTTGCAATGAGGAAGGAATAAGGCTCCAGTGTTTCTTGAAGTACTACAATGAGGAAATGAAAGTCAGCTGGTGTCACAGGTAGATAAGAATTTTTTTTTCAGTTTTATTTGAGAAAAAATGTTGTCTTTATGATTCATTATTTATTATTCCTTGGCATTATTTAGTAACTGGACCACATTAATCAATTTCTCCTTCCAGCACATTATATTCTTTTTTAACATGGATAGTAAAAGACAGAAAAAAAATATCAACAGAATTGTCCAACAACAATCAACAGGAGACTGTTTGTCTTCCATTGGTTGACTAAAAGATAGCAAAATATTTGGGCATAGTTTCCTTTTTAGGGCTGCTCTTTTCTTAAAGTGAATGAAACTCTCCTCCAGTACTAGGTGAATACCAAGGATCTGCTCTCATGGTGTAATAAAAGCCTGTATTAAGAAATTATTTTTTTTTCAAACTGATACAGTCATAAGTAGCCCAAAATATTTTAATGTTGATAGTCCTCTCTGAAAAGTTATTCAATGGGGTACACAATACTTTAAGTATAGTCCTCAGAGATAAGAATATAGCCAAAAAGGAGCTGTAACGTTCCTTACAGTTTTCCACTCCCAATCTTCACATTAATCTTTGACTTTGGAGACAGTCTAATCATCTACACATCAACACATTTAAACTGTGTATTTACAGTTAAATTTGTATGTCCACATGTTAAATATTAATGTCCACATGCTTCACTATATCAGGTCCTTGCTTGTTTGAAGCTGCAGGTAATGTTTGAAAGGATTTTAAAACTCTTCAGGTGATTTCAACTATCATATTCCTCTGTGGCCTACAAAGATGACATACAGTGAAATGCTCTGACTTGGACAGAAAAGGCTGGTTTATCAGTATGGTATCCTAGATTTGCAGTGTTGTCCAGCCCTTGCTTTCTATGCGGACAGGAACACAAAGTGTCAATGATTATCAGGTTCAAGGAGCTGAAGAACACTTTTGCAAGGATGTGAAACTGTATTTATACCTCAAGCTTTGTATTTATTAAGTTCTGTTCCTTCTTTCATAAGTATGATACTAATATGATGGAAAGGAAAAGAAAAAAATTTTTTGCCTCTGCCTTTTACTATATCTGCTTGAATTTTAAAAGTGACTTAGTCCATTCCACCATCTATTTCATAGAAATATAAAACTAATATGGCTAATATGGAAATATCAGTGTGTGTATGTATATTTACATAGACTTCCTCTCTTCCCCAAATATTTCAGATTCTATAATGTCTTACTCATAGATTTTCTTGAAGATCATTGAGCACAGATTCTGAACAAATAGAATTTAAATTCTTCAGTGAATGCAATGATTATAATCAGAGCTGTTAAAGCTAAAACAAAGACTAAAGCAACTAACCAACCTTTCTCAACCTCTCCAAACTTCCCTGCTCCTTTAAATGTAATTGTAGCAAATTTTTTCCTGGAAAAATTGAAAGGCTACAAGAACCATGATTTTTTTTTTTATGGGAATTTCTGACTAGCTTTGAATTACTCACTGTCTTGCACAGCAGAGAATACAATAAAAATCCTAAAGCTAGGATGCGTCATCCACTCGTGGCATACTGGGGAATATTATATGCAATATTTTCTAATATATAACAGTTTCTATCCAGGAATCTAATTTGATAGGCTGAACTCAATGTAGTTGTCTTACAGAAAGGGAAATCATAAAAATACCTTTTTCCCATCAAAGTAACTCTCTCTAGCTATGAATCCAAATCAGCTCTGTCTGGGTAAATAAAATGGATGATCAAGGAGAAGCTAGAACTGACTTCATCTTTTAAAAATTCCAGCTAAAAATGTTTGGGGAGGAAGAATGAAAAGAAATATTTCTTTAGTTAATGAGTGAAAGAGGAAAGTTTCTCTTTAAGCCATTGAAAGGGGTTTGGTTTTCATGCTCTCATTAAGTATCGTGTTCTGTTTCACTCTTCATGACAGATTGTGAATCAGAAGACCCCCTGATCTGAATCCATAGGGCATTTCTTTTATTCTTAACCAGGAAGTGATGATAAGTCAATATAATGCCACTGTTTTTAAAGAGCTTTTTATTACTTATCAAGAGTTGAGAAATTTTCTTGTCTTGTTTTTAAAGACCCAAAGGTGTATTCTGACTTATGTAAGAGGAGTTCTAGACAAATCTTTTATTCTTTTTTTTTTAATCAAGTTTTTGAAGTTATTGCAAGACAAAAGATGTTTTTCCATCATCAGAAAAGGTGATCTGCCTCAGGTTTGCTGTTCTGATCTATTCTATGTTATTGTGTTTGAAGTATACAGAACTCTAAACATTTTCACATAGAGTCATGTATGTCCATGTAGATGTAAAAACAGCTGTGTATGTGGAGAGAAGCAGAATGAGAAGAGGGTGAACAAATTAATCTTTGAAATGAGAACTCAAGCTAATGGTTTCAAAGTGTTTCCTACCCCCAGTAGGAAGCAAAGAGTCTTCTGGGAAATTTCTCCCATTAGTTACAATCTATCTGTAGTTCTGGAATGGTATGTTATCCTTTGTAACTTTTTATAGATGATTTCCTATGGCGAATATACAGGAAAAGAATGTTTAAACTCATCTCTATTCTTCTGTTTTTTCCAGGGAATCTAAGATTTCTTCTGGTGAAAAGATGAAGATTGGAGGTGGAGAGGATATTGCATGGCTGCAGATACAGGAACCCACAGAAAAGGATAAGGGAAACTACACCTTTGAAATCTTTGGTAACAAGGAATCCTACAAAAGGACAGTTGATCTGTCTGGGCAAGGTATATTTATAATGTCAGATTTATATGGTGCCTTTTCATAGATTACGCAGATTTTACTGGCAATAGTCAGAGGAATGACATTAAAAACAGATAGTTTTTGATCAGAACCAGTTGTAGTTCAGTCTTATAAATGTTAGGATCTTTTTAGTCTTGTATCTGGTTTCAGCATCAGTTGCATTGGGTTTCAGGAGCCTAGTTTTCCCATTGCACTACTGTGTCACTCTGTATGGGTTTTAAGAGAGCTGTAACACGGGCATGTGTTTAAAAGTTTGTACTGAGCCCCAAGTGCAAGTTATGTTGATAGACGATAACCCTCTCAATTGTTTTGTTACAGCTTTTGATGATGCACTTGCAGAATTCCAGCGACTCAAGTAAGTGCTACATCTTTTGCATTTTAATGCTGTAACAACAGCGTCTTTACTTACAAAAAATATTTCATTACTAATTTCATCAATAACATTATATATTTCTCTTTCTTCCTCAAAAACTTTAGGGCAGCTGCTTTTGCTGAGAAGAGTAAGTTTATTTTACATTATATCATAGGTGTTCTATGATGTAGTCTAGTGTTCTTTTTAAGGCATCCGTCATGATATGCTGTCACAACTTACCGAGTTCTGTGACTGTAGAAATCCTCTACTAGCGCAAAATACTGCAATAGCAACAGTAATTTGTGGATTTAGTTGTCTTCAATTTCAATGGAAACCCACTGAAAGCTTTGCATATTTTGCAAGTCTCCACTGTATCTTCCTGCATCTGCAGAGATTTGATGAAATGTGATTTGTGTGTCACACAAGGAGGTGTTGACTCTGAAAGCTGCTGATAATACTGAATATTGGTAACTATCTATTAAGTAAAAAATTGCCTGCTGATGCCTATTGTGCATTGCTTGCTGAGACCTAGATAGTGGGGAAGCTTGTTACTGATAGGGACTGTAGGAATGCTGGAAATGATATCAATTCCCCTGGTAATGAAAGGATGCTTCTGCCCACAAAGACAGCAGCAGAACAAATTTTCCTTAGATCTTAGATACCACCAAGATGCTAAAAGCATCCTCCTTGCTTTGCTTTGGGCCCAAAGCACAAACTGTCAAGGTCAGCAGCAGCTTCAAGGTTGTTACATGTGTAAGTTTAGAATGGTATAGCACAATCTCTGCTAAAAAAAAAATCTGTGGGGATCTTACAGTACATAAAACCCCCACCACAAAATAACACAAAAGTTGTATTATGTTTTTTGGAAGATAACTCAAAAAAAAAAAGTGCAAAAAAAAAAAAAAAGCTGTGACGCACTAAGTTGTAAAATCATTAAAAAATGAGTATTTTTGAGGGCTAAACTTCACACAGTCCCCATATTTTTCTTTAACTCCTAGATCGTGGTAAAGTCATTGGTGGTTTGCCTGATGTCGTTACTATAATGGATGGGAAGGTAAGGACAGTTTTTGTCAATGAGTCGATGTTGAGTGGTGGGAGGTTTACTTTGATGGCAAAAGGGGAGGGAATGCAGCTGATTTTATAGAAGCTGAAAGCAGTAGGACAGTAATTTGATTTTAGGTCAGATCTAAAATTTAATAGATTACAACAGATCCAAGTTATCTACAATTATTGTGGAATATATCTGTTCTCTGCTAAGTTTTTAATATTAACTTATTAAGTCTTGATTAATTATTATGAGTTAATTATTAATTGCTCTTAAGTGAGGTAACTTTTCAAAGCAATAATAATTAAATATTGTCCATGTTACAGAAAGGACAGAAAAAATTAAACTCACACTAGTAGATATAAATAACTAGTAGGTTATTTTCCCAAAATTTTATTTTTACATTTGTATCATTACTCCTTTAAATATTTTATAGTAAGGCTGATTCCTATATGATATTAATTAACTTTACCTCCTACGTGATATCATTTCTTCAAAAATATTCACAGATTTAGCATGTCACTATGTTGTACCCTGAGTGTGTAAATCTTCCTTCAACATTCTTTCTGACTTTGGAGGCATGTAGTATGCAAGACTTGCTTCTATTAGTGAACATATGGTGGTTTTGATCACTTAAAATTTCTTCCTGTTTTATTTTTACTCTGAATTATATCACACCTATTCAGTCATCACCAGTGAAGAAAAACATTGCTCAAAACATGCACATGTGAACTCAGGTGGAATTTCTCAGCTCCCTCAGGATTTGGTGAAGCCTGAAGGGGAATATGGAGGGAATATAAGGAAGAATTCTGGTAGAAATTATTAGTTTTGAGTTGTTGTGCATTTCTGTTTGTTTGGTTGGTTTTTTTTTTCTAACACAATGTTGCATATGTGAAATTCTTAAGGTGACTTAATTATCTAGGGCAGAATTTTGAGCAGAATGAGTTTCCAGCAAAGATGGACAAAGTAGGCACTAAAGTAATCAATGCAACTTCTTAAATGATTCTTTCATTTGTTATGCGATCACAATACCTAAGTACATGAAGTTTACATACATATGCAGAAGGATGGTCAAAACGGGTTTCAGCAGTAAACCTATAAAAATTTGGAAGACTGACCATGAAAATTTTATGACCTCCTTCAACCTCAGTTCAGTCTTTGAAAAATACCTAAGCTACCAGGAATGTCTATTAAGTAATTTTGGCTATTTTCTGAATATGCTGTACATGCATGTAACACATGGCAAGGTTGGATAGGACTTTGAACAACCCTATGTAGTGGAATGTGTCCCTACCTGTAGAGTGTTTCCCTCCATGGCAAGGGGATTGGAACTAGATGATCTTTAAGGTCCCTTCCAACCCAAACCATTCTATGATTATAAGAGCACTTTACCAACATTTATGTATTATTTATTCTTCATGAAATGTTTCTTCTTTTACTAGTCAGCAGCACCTGGAATCGATGTCCAGTGATTCATGTTATATACTCTATTTTTAAGCAATTTTTTTTTAAATAATCTCAAGCAATAACCTCGGGAGGCTTTGGTCAGAAAAGATTTGCTTAGTCTTGCTCCCTGTTGTGTACAGGGAAGCTTTAAGGATGTTTTTAAAGCTATCGTTGCCTGAACCTCATGTCAGACTAATGGGTTGTCAGGAGTCTCTTGCAAGCAGGACTGCAATGACTGTCCAACTTACCATCTTCAGACACTTTAACCCTGAGGCTAGTTCTGTATCACAGTCACTAGTGAAATGGTGGAAAGTCTGAATCAAGGAAAAAAGAAATATTAGGAACATTACTTTCAGTCTTCAAGAACATGATACCATGTTATAGTTTAATAAATAGAAATAAAAAGTGTCTGAATATTCTGGTTAGACAAATCTGACTGACTGATCTCAAAATTACTTCTGTTTTCCTCTCTCAGACACTGAATCTGACCTGCACTGTATTTGGAAATCCTGACCCGGAAGTTATTTGGTTCAAGAATGACAAGGCCTTTGAAATTGATGAGCACTATTCATTTAAACTGGAACAAGGCAAATATGCCAGTTTAACAATCAAGGGAGTGACCTCAGAAGACTCAGGCAAATATAGCATCCATGTCAAAAACAAATATGGTGGGGAAACAGTGGATGTCACTGTAAGTGTGTACAGACATGGTGAAAAAATGCCCGAAATTAAGCCCGGCCAACTTGCTAAACCCAGGCCAATACCACCATCAGAAGAAGTCCTCAAACCCGAGGACGAGTGAAAATCTAATAACAAGTGAAGATTGACACTGTGTTTGACAAACCAAATGGAATACATGAGCTGTAGTTGAGCTATTCCCACACAGAATTCATTGGTAATGTCCAAAGGGAAACTGAGCTTTTAAGAGTTTGCTTTAGGGAGGTAGCTGTGCTATGGTGCTGTACGCATCTGCAGCAATCTCATTTTTGAATACATATAATAGGCTGGGACTTGCAAATAGCAAAAAGCCAAATTCCTGCCAGAGGTTCCCATATACAATGGCAAGTTTCACAAACCTACAAACTTACAGTAAACCTCCATTTTCACACTTCTCAACCATTTGCAAAGCAACTCAGCAACCCCCTGAGAACAAATGTGCCATTAGTAAAGGTAGTGAACTGCAGTTAGATAGATATTCAGAGATGGTCCCTTTGACTTTGAAACCTCTGGTCCCGTAAGTCCAGTGAATAGTCTTCATTTACTAGTGTTACTGTTGTTCTATCAATAGTGTAACTTTGGTAGACTTTTACAGATGTTCACTGTCTACTCACTCAACCATAGGTCACATAGTTGTATTTTGTTTTTCTTGCTTTGTGCTAATAAAACTTTAAAAGTCGCCTTCACTACTCACTGATCTGAAACACACTTAACTAGTTTTGTTTATTATTTTTCATTGTTTAATTATTGCTTATTGAACAATTTCACAGCTGGTAGCATGAAGACTATTGACTTTCAATAAAGAATGCAAAATATGGTTAATCACTGAGTGGCACTTGCGACATTAATTTTACTTTTTACGATACAGGTCAAGCTTAAACTGATACTAAAAGATATATATACAACTCAGTCACTCCAGATAATTATGTCTTTGATTCTCCTCTAACTAAAAAGAACAAGAGAACTCTCCTGTGTTCTGCTAGGCAAAAATTTCAATATATGTTTATCATGAAAAGTTCAAATAAGATGGGATTCAGTGCAATTGCTTACCTGTCTGTCATGCAATACATGATTGAGTGTCTGCAGTTATGGCTTTTTGCAGATCAGGCTCCCTGTTCAATAAAAGTCCACTTATCTACCTAGATGAAACTTTGTTATTTGCTAAGAAGCTTCCAGCAAAGAGTTGTAATAGTAAGTAACAGTAGTGATACAAACATATTGAATGTAGCCCTCCTCTCTCGCGACTTCTCCCTGTCTCTAGGATAAATGAGAGGAAAAGGGAGCATTGTGGGATACAGGGGAGCTTGAATGAGGGGTAGCATGGAGAAATTGTGCTCTGCAAAATCTTCATTGGAAAAATTGGATGAAAGTGTTTGGCACAAGTATTGGTTCTGTAATTTGTGTTTGGGGTCATGACTGAAAGCTGGTGCTGAGTCTCAGCTTCCGAATTTAAGTGTGGGAAATACAGCTCTGAATTCCGCCCTTTCTCTGCAGCAAACTGAAAAACCCCAGGAAAATGGACAGTTTCAGAACAAATGTAATCTCAGTTCTTTTTTCTTTTTTTTTTTTTTTCTCTTAAATTTCATCTAAGTGACATAGATCTTTCATTGTTTTGTTTGGCAAACAATTCACTTGATTCCATTTTTTTGTTGTTGTTATTTTGTTTTGGGGAAAGATGAAAAGCAGACTAAATAATAAACCTATTTACAACCTGTCAGATATAGTAGGTTGGAGCACTCATCTCAGAGACAGGAGAGCAGCAATCCCCCTCCTCCTCCTCATCTGTGGAGATTTGAACCTGTATCTCTGACCACCAAGGGTAGTACAGTAATGCTGAGTTTGGCTTGTGTTTGGAAGTGCTGCTTCTATTTATCTTATCTCTTTTTTTTAACTTTGTCTGACTGTGTAAACAAACTGAAAAAGAGACTAGATCTAGACATCCTGACTCTCACATGAGCTTGTAAATGCTAGATTTGAGAGGTTTTCTCCCTTTGTTGTAATTTATCTTAATTTTCAGTAGTGAAGGAAGGATTTAGGGAATGGTAGTTACTATAAATTATTTAGAAACCTCATAGTCTGAACAGGTAATGATGAGGATGGATTCTCTGCAGTTCCAAATTCCTCAAATAAGAAAGACTGCAAATCTCCTTTGCAACTCATTGATATCTGTGAGTAGTCATGATAAAAAACAACAGACCAGCTCTGGAAAGGAAATAGTCTTTAATCACATTTTATTAAAAGATGTTTGATTTAAAATAAAAAGCTTTTTGAAAGGTTTTCATACCTTAAAGCAAATGAACAGTGAGTTTATATTTAAGTATAATATAAACAGTCAGGAATTACATTGAACAGTGATGATAAGTGCTTCTTTTGGGTGAAAACTTGTGGCTATAGAACCACATTCTGCAGCTGGTTGTTGAATGAAAGCATCCAAGAGGGTTAAAGACAGAAGAACATGATATTGCCACAAAGTAGTTTAGTTAGGAGATTTTAGAACACAAAGGATAGCAAGGATTTACCCCTCAAATATCTATCAAAATAAAAAAATATTTTTACCTGAGTCTGTCATCATAGAACTTAAGCAAGTATCTCAACAAAATAAACCAAATTTTCTTTTTTCTTTCTTTTTTTTTTTTTTTTATTTTTATTTTGTTTCTTATTAAAAGCCTCTAAGAGTTTCAAGATCTTACTATGGCAGGCTCACAAAACATGAGAGCCAGTCTCTGTAGCATACAAAATGAGTACTAGTAGGAATTTAATATTATTCTTATCTCCTTCTACAGTACACAGGTTAATTTTACCTGACACTATCAAATTATTGCATGTTATGGCAGCCTTTCAGAGGTATCCTTGGGCACAGGAGACAAGGTTAGTCTCATCTCTGCTGTACCTTTAGCTGGCCTTCTTAGTTAAGCAAGCTTCACTTATTTCCTTCCAGGCAAACAGAAATAATTTATTATGACAGTTAATCCTCTGCTGAAGTACAGAAATTATCATTCACAGAAACATTGTACTCAAAAGGCTAAGGATTTCCTAGAAACTCACATTTTTCAGTGTTCAGTGCACCTTTAGTTCCTTTGTACACATTTTAAAATCTTGTTACCAGTGCTAGGAAATGAATTGGGTCAACTCTATTTAAAAGGGACTATCTTTTCAGAGTGAATGTGCACCTAGTTGCCTGGAGGGGCAATAAAATTGGATGGATATTAGAAGAACAAACACAATGCTCTGGTAATCAATTTAGAGGGAATACACAGTGTGCAAATACATTTGCACACACCCTCCATAGACCTGGTGCTAGCATTAGCTTAATTAATAAACATTTCGAAGGGGAGAAACAAGAAGGTAAGATTTGCTGGAGAAGGTCTGATGCCAAATCAGACTGTTCACCCTAAGGTCAAGAGAATTGACTCATTTATACCAGAAGTGAATCTAGTCTATTATTTCTATAAAACTAGGAGCCCATTACAGTAAATTAGCTGTTTCTGTTATTTTTAAGAAGAAATGTTTCTATTAGAATGATTTTCTGTCACACTGTTGAGTTTTGTGTTGTCTGAACTTCATGTGGCACTTTTCTAGGCAATGCTAGAGTGAAATGGAGCACCGCCGACTTATCATGGGAGGCAGATAAGATGTCAGCCAGCTGTGCTGATGGGCCAAAGTCGTGGCTGTGCTTGTCATGTTGGCATTCTGCTACAAGGCTGGCAAGGCTGCTTTTTCTCCAAGCATCTGCTTCCTTTGAAGCTGCTTTGATATGTTGCTGTTTATATTCTGGAAAACAAGTTCTATGAAAATTCCTCCTAAGGCAAATTTACAGGTGCTTTTTATGAGGAAAAGATTTTTTTTATGACAGCATTTGCCTCTAGTGTAAATCTTTCTCCAACCCATAAGGCTCACTTGCACCTTACAGCTCAAAAACTTGTACTCACTTCATTAATCTGCTCTTGTATGGAGACGGAGGTTCAGTGATAATAGCACCCTAAGTGATGTTAACTCACAGATGGCTTTTAAAGGAAACTTTGAAATATAATAAAGCACTTTATTTTCTGTTTTGTAAATCCAAGAATAAAACCTCTAGATGGCACCAGAAGAACAAGATAGAAATAAGAAGATCTTAAAAAATTCTTCCAGCTATAGTATATCCATCATTTTGATGCAACCACATCATTAGGTAATGGGAGATTATTAAAAGCATTATACTTATGCTAGTGACAAGGACAGATCCAGCAGATGACTGTTTCCCGGAAATAGCAGGTGATTTTGCAAGTAATAACACTGCCTCTTAATCTTTGCATGGCACACATTAAGAGGTTAAGCATGCCTTGTAAAATATTGCAAGGCTTATGTTACATCAAGTTTCTCCTTAGGATATGAAAACACCAGTGTATTTGCTATATTTATGAAGGAAGATTTGAGTTCAAGCTCTAAATGCAAACTTCTGAGATTTAGCAGCTTCCACAAGTTTTTAAAACACTGTTTCCCATGCTGCAAGGCCCATGCCCTACAATTTTTATTCAGCCTTTACTGAGGGAAGATTCCATTTGTAATTATCATGAGGTCTGTAAGCAAAAAGCACAGGGTCTGGCTCTTAGCACTGCCCCTGCAAGATTCAGTGATGTCAAGACCTGTAAGAAACTACCACTAGCCTTCTATATTAATATTTAATTCCTCACTGGAACATGCAGTAACTCAGTACCAGCTTTGTCCTTAGGTATTAGCTCAAGGTTTATCAGTCTGTTATATTTTAAAAATAGCACACTTGACTTCACACCATTTCAGTTGTGAACATTTGAACTTGGTGTGGGTGTAGTAAAGGACTGTTAACTTGTAATACACTTGTCTCATTTTTTAGGTTAATGTAACTTCATTTTCTGTTATTGTTGCTCCTCTGTTTTATTAATATTGTACAGCTGACAATCTGTTAGGAAAAAGAGACTTAGACACCCTACTGCAGTTAGAACTGATATTCTTAACAGCTGAAGGTAAAGCCTTTCCTGTGGTATCCTAAACTATCCAGCAAGGTTGTTCCATGCAGATTTCACCAGTACCAGTGCATTCCAAGAGTGAATTCGCACTACATCCTGCTGAGGGCCTCTGTGGGAAGCCATTATCCATCCTATGACAGTGAACACAGCATGTAGAAGAGAGGCAGATGGAAAGAACTACAATTTCTATTAAAGACAGAGCCAGTGCAGCTCTTTACCATTTTAAATCATGGTACAAATCATGATCAAAATTTTAGTCTGCTGGCTTAGTGACCTCCACTGGACCATTTTGAATGAAGAAGTTACACTAAAAGGCAATTCAACTGTTGTAAATCAACCCAAAGCCAGCCCTCCTGATTGCATGACTATGTGAAAAAGAACTCCATATAGTCGTATGCCACTTTAGCTGTCTGGGAAAAAATGCCTTCCACATATGAAAACGGCAATCAACCTCCTGCATGGTGCTTAATGGGAGGTAAAACACAAGACGACTCCCTGGCTGGGAGTTATGAGGCCACATGCAGATGTCTCCATCTGAGGTAATCACTGAAACTCCCTTCTTGGAAATGGAGAGACCAGGAGGGCACAAGTCATGTCATTCTAAAGCAGGTGTCTCAAATAAGTGAGGTGAATCATGTATATTCTTTCCAGGTACTGTAAAGGGAGCTTAGTAAAACCTGGTTGGATGGGAGACATCTGCAAGGCTGATATATGAAGTCATATATCAGAAGGTGTGATAAATTTTGCACCATATTTCTCTAATTTATCTCTTTAGTTGAAAAATCTATTTATAGACATGCTTCATAACAGCTGAATTTTTTGCTGTGTTTTTACAGGCTGGCTTCCTCTGCTGAACTCTTGTAATTTTCTGCCTTCTCTGTGATATCCAGTTTCTTTTGAAATATCTCTGCAAGTATTTGCTGACTTTCAGCAGTCACTTTGTCCCGGCTCATAGTTGACTATTGTCATTTGGCCTTTACAGATTGTTTTAGGCCTTCTACCCATTTAAATATGTAGGTCTTCATCCCAGTTTTTGATTGGCTGTGATGCTGCTGTTTTTGGGGGGGATTTGTTTCTGCCTTTGCTTCTCTCAGTGCCATCTCTCTGTGGCAACATCTCAACCAATAGATGCCATAAGCTTTTCATGGTCTATTAGTGTCCTTTTGCTAAGCCCACAAGATATGCCTTGTGCAGTTTCTCTGTTGTGCTGGCCAAGCGCAGCCTCTGGCTGGAGAAGCACCATTCTGTAGTTCTCCTAAGTCAAACTTCTTCTGCCTAAGGCAGTTCAGCGACTGGCAAAAGCTCTGAATCCTCCTGCTCCTGGGCTGGAATCTGTCTGCTTTAGTCTTCTGTTTTTCTCTGACTAGTTACAGTTGTCTTTCTCTTCAGCTCTGTTACTCTCTAGGCTTTTTGGTTTCTTGGTATGATCTGTCTTCCCCTGTCCTTCCATCTGCTGTCTTTCGATCCTTCTTTAATGGCGGAATCTGTCTCAATAAATAAAACAGCACAGGGCTTACTTATCTAGTCCCTGGGCCAACACGCTGTACACATCACATTAAACTCTCCTAGTGCCCACCACAAAGTGTAATGTCACCTGAACTGCCCCCTGGAGACAGTACTTATCCACCCTAACCTCAGATCAGGAGGTGTTTAGGGATGTGTGAGCTGACCTGCACTAAAACTTTGCTAAGGTCAGTCCAAACAAATAAAAATACTAGGTAATTAAGTTTGGTGCTGATGCCTTAGCACTGGTTAATTTACTAGAAGAGGTTGTAGCTGAAGTGTCCAAGCACCAGTAGTCACATGAAATGTGTATTTGATAGAATCAAGACTTAGTGACTTATTAGTAAGTAAATAATTGAGGCTACGTGGTCTGCTGTTCTAATAACCTCTTTCAGCAAGCAAACCTATCCTAATGAAAATTAAATGTTTGGTTCAGCCACCTGTGAGTTTTTGTACTGTTGGTAACTGAACCCAGCATGTATGGATGTTGACCCTTTCCTGTTCATGACGCCTTTTTCTCTTCATCCTCCACTGATTGTTTTCCTACTAATTTTTGGATAACTTAGGGAAAAAATGGGTTATGATTAACTGGCACATTTGTACTTCAACTCCTCTTCAATGTATATAGCACTTTGCAGGCTTAAACTTGCTAAGTTTAAGAAAACTTCCTGGTTTTCTTCTTAGCTTTTGAATAGACCTCCAGGTCACATACAGTAAACACCTGTGGCAGCTTTTGCTATTAAAGGTTATGTTCTGACCTTTCAGGAACAGGTTGGGCTCTTGAGAGACCTTTTTCCTTACCTTGGTGTATACCCCTTGCTGCTGCAGTCTGTTTGGCATTCATGTCTGCTCAGTGGGCTTCCAGGTTTTCTTGGATGTGTCTTTTTTTCTTTGAGCATGATAAGCAAACCTGTTACATTTTTTGGGGGAGTCTTAAACCTGTTTTGTGTTCTCTTTAAGCACAATCATGTTTTATATGCACAACTTTCCCTTTGGAGAGGCAGCTAAATTCCTATGGATCTTACTCTTTTCAGTCTTACTCATAGAAGTAAGTCTGTGTCCTAACCTGTTGTGACTGCCTGAAATGTCCCACTGCAAATCAGAGAGTATCTCTTGCAGACCTCTCTGTTTTCTGCATCAAGTGTCACGGTTTAGCACTATCTGGCAGCTAAGCACCATACAGCTGCTTGCTCACTCTGCCCAGCTTCCCCCACCACGGCAGGGAGAAGAAGGGGTAAGAAAAGGTAAACTTTGTGGGTTGAGATACTTACAGTTTAATAATTTTAAAAAAAATACTTCTACTCCTAATTGTAATGAAAAGAAGAGAGAGAGAGAGAGAGGGGAATAAACCCCAAGAAAAACAAGTGATGCACAATACAATTAGTAACAGCATACTGATCAATGCCTAGACCATTCCCAGGCAGCATTAACAACCCCCAGCCAACTCCCCTCCCAGTTTATGTGCTGAGTATGACATTCCCTGGTATGGAATATCCCTTTGGCCAGTTCAGGTGTTTTGGTTATGCTCCCTCCCATCTTCTTGTGCATCTGCTTGCCGGCAGAGCATGAGACGCTGGAAAGTCCTTGATTTAGAGTAAGTACTTCTAGCAACAATAAAATATCAGTGTGTTATTGACATTATTCTCATACTAAATCCAAACCACAGCATTTTGCAAGCTACTAAGAAGAAAATTAACTTTATCTCAGCTTCAACCAGGATATCAAATCGCCTGTATTTTAGCCCATTTAATTAACTGTGATTTCCCTTCTTGGAACCTTATCCTTACCTTGTACCAAAGATTCGGAAACATAATTTCCATCACTTTCAGAGCTCTGAATGATACATTCTGATGGATTCTGATCAGGCCTCATGTCCATCCCATGCCAAAATGTGTGATTATTTCATTCCAAAGAACATAGCTAGTAATTCTCCTTCCATCTGAGCACGTCTTGTTGGGCTTGACAGGCTTTAATTGAAAATGCCATGGGCCAATGACTTTGCAGTAACTGTGCTCCCAAGTCTCCTCCTGAGGCCTCAGGCTGTAATTAAAGATGCTCCACAGGCATTTCAGGATTGGCAGCTTGCTTATATTTGTCTTTATTCTTTCAGATGATCTTGTATTTTGGTGTTAAAGAGACAGAACTGAGATATACTGAGTGGCAAAAGGGACTTTAGTCTGAGCAGTTAAACAAGTTGATCCTCTAAGGGGGTAACCCATCCAGAAAAACGCGGCCGAAGCTTGCAGTGTTTTCCGTTTCAGGAATGATACTGAGAAGGACACCAGCACACCTGCTCTAGAGATTGGGTTAACCTTTGAAGGATTGCTTATCCTTCTTGCAGCAGCAATCATTGCCAGTATAAGCCAAATCCAATTCATACATCTAGAAGCTTGACCCACAGGGTGGAGACCCTCACATAAATATGACAGCCTAAGTGAGCCTTCTTTGAGCAATCCCTGCTGGGCAGTGTGGCTGCATGGCAGTGATCTTGACCTTGACCTGAGGTTCCTCAAGGTTCCTCCTTGAGACAGTGAGACCTTTTGCCAGCAACTGCTCTTTGGTAAGTAACCAGTACTGTGTATGACCTTGCAGTATGGTAACTTTGATTTAAGACTTGATAGCATTGATTTGACTTAGTAACTTTGATTTGTGTCTTGATAAGTGCTGAATCAGAGTTCAAATGGTTGTGCTGTCCAGTAATAAACTGGACCTTGTCATGGAAGTTTGTTATGACACAGTTTCACAGCATCATATTAAAACTGCTTTTGCTGATACCTTTGACAGCTGTTCTTTAAGCAACCTAAATTCATGACAGATTGAACAGAGAGGAACAGGAAAGGGGATATGCAGAAGATAGTTGTCTTGTCCTCTTCAAAACTTGTCTCAGTTGGACTAAGTCAGTAAATTTTAGTTTGCACATGAGTAGAGGTTTCTTAGAGGTAAAAGTCTCTGATAGTTCTGTGCACATAGGTCAAGCTCCAGCCAACAGCAGCTTACCCTTTCCTTGAGATGACCCCTCTGGGATGCCAGAGGCAGTGTCTTTGCTCCTAACTAGATGCTGCAGTGAAGAGTGTCTCTTTTCTTCCTCCTCCTTCCCTGTGGGATTCAGGCAGGGTAGGAATAGAGAGCTGGCTGATGCTGTTGCAGAGCAGATGAGAATAGATTGTGGGAAGCCTGAGATTTCAGGGAGTCTGGGGAGGAGACAGAAAGGGGGACCACGGATGTGCCAGGAGGCAGCTGATAGAGCAAGTGACAGGCTCAGAGAGCATCTGATCATGGGGATACTGGCCTGGCTGTGAAAGCAGACAGCAAGGAGCAAGAAGAGTTTTAAAAGTACAAGGGAGAGCACGAGGTAGAGGGGAAGGAGACTGCAGTGAAGGAGATGAGCAGTGAGGCTGAGTACCCAGATACATATGTGGACAAGGCAATAATGAAACAGAATACAGCTGGATATGAAGGTCCAACAGCAGTAAGGACAAAAACATGTGTTCATGGGTTGGATGATGTGTTTCTTTCCACAGCCTAAGATCTGTGTATCTTAGGACAGTATTTTGAGAAATCTGCTGATGATTAGACAAAATTATTACTAGTGGCAATTTCTAAGGGAGTAGAGCATGGCTAGTGAGTGGGGTAACCAAGGGTGAAACTCAGAAGAATCAAAAGATCTAAGCAGTAGGAAAGAGTGACAGGAAGAAAGAGACTGCTGAGAAACTGAAGGATACATGCTGCTGTAACTGGGGAAGACCATGTCAGACCACAAGCCATAGTAATATTGAAAGCTTTATCAAATATTCAAATACTAAGACTCAGATACTAAAGGAAGACTCAGCAATAACACCAACCATAATATGAAGGGAGAAAAAAGACATCAAACATTCAATGAGATTTACAAGCTGAGAAGGAGACTGACAGTGGGTACGTTCAGGGCCGTATGAGGATATTCGCAGTGGGAGAGTCAGAACTTCAGTTCGCAAACAATGTTAGGTGGCAGAAGACACTGATGTCAGAAGAAGAGATATGTGATTGAGCTGCATAAGAAGGTTCAATCTAGTCAGGTGAACGTAACAGTTGTTCTTTTAATTATGATAGATATATCCCTGCACATCTCTGTTATTCTAAATGTAAAGACCACCAAGCTTACTAAGGGACTCAGATACATGATTCTAAATAAACAAATGGAAGTCTGTGACCAGATCCTCAAGATAAACTTGCAAAATCTCTACCTGAAACTTTTGTAGCTAAACCTGTCCCCTTCTCAGGATCTCTGTACAGCACTGGACCTCATAAACAATACATAGGGTGACCTGAATGTTATTCATGATAAGTGGGACACCCTCTTCTATCTGAGGAGGTGCTAGATGTGAATTCTTTAGTTTGGAGAGTTTCTTCTCCTTACCAGCTGTTCAAATACTAATAACAGAACCACCAACAAAAGAAAGCTTATGTTTGGGCTACATAACCTGATTAAATGTTCTTTTCTGGTTGACTAGCAGTGGGTTGAATCTCAAATGGAACAGAGCAGGAGCTGTACAACTATCAGTATTCTCTCTGCAGTGATTTCATCTGTCAAGCTGCACACAGATTTTTTTCTTTGGTTTTATAAAGCCAAAATCTTTAATAGAAAAAATAATAAGGGGTACTATGACCTTCCAGTTTCACTGAGGTGTCCCTGGTTCTATGTACCCAGCTCCAGTGACACATTGTGGCCATAACCTCAATGTTTATGACTTTCTTGCTCTTCTGGCATGGTACAAAATAACCACCAAGAATCTAGCATATATTTTTCTCACCTGTAGAAGTTCTTTGTTTTCAAGGTTTTCTTTTATTTTCATTACCTTGCCACCAGGGCCATGAGCTATTTTGTGAAGAATTGCAACACTGCCTTGGCAGAAAAAAAGTTGTATATTTTAACTGCCATTTGCTGATTGTTTAAGCTCTGCTCTGTTAGTTTTCTTTATTTTCCTGAATTATAATAAAGGATTCAATGATGAACCTACACCTAATTTGAAAGACAAAGAGAAGGTAGTTTATGTAGCTCTTATTTTCCTTTTTTAAAACTGTATTTTATTTTGATGGCTAATCCCAGATGGGACATGAGTATCACATCCTTTTTTACAAGGATTTGATTGAATGCATAAACTCTTACAAAGTATGAATCACATTTGAGAAGCTTGATAACAACTGCTGCAGTATTCCTGTTCAACTCAGAATGGCAACACCTTAGTTATCATTTACTGGAAGTACATTTTATAGTTAAAAGCTTTAATATACCAGTGTTTAAAGTCTTCTCAGAAAAATGAAATTATGAGGGTAGGATATTAGAGTAAAGGTAGCACAATATCATAGGCAAGTGGGACTCTAGAAAAAATTGAAGTTGTGAGCTGGAGTAAAATTAGCAAGACAAAATATAGAAAACTCTGACAACAAAAACTTAAAAAATAGATGTTTTGTAATTTATCTTGCCAATTGCTCTCTACAACTACCTGAAAGGAGATTGTAACAAGGTGGAGTTAAGAGAAAATGGCCTCAAACTGCATCAGGAGAGGTTTAGGTTGGACATCAGGAAGAATTTCTTCACAGAAAGGGTTGTTAAGCTTTGGAATGGGCTGTCCCGGGAGATGGTGGAGTCACCATCCCTGGAAGTGTTCAAGAAATGACTGAATGTGGCACTTGGTGCTCTGGTCTAGTTGACAAGGTGGTAATTGATGAAAGGCTGAACTTGATGATCTTGGAGGTCTCTTCCAACCTGATTGATTCTGTGATTCTGTTAAAATTTAAAGAAGAAATTAAAGGAAAAAAAATTAAAAAATTGAGCACTACTACACAGTGACTAATCCACCATAAAATCTCGGTTTCTCTCAGGGATATCCTTCCCTAGAGAGACAGGTTTTTCATATGGGCTAAAGCACATATACCTCTAGAGACAAATACATGATTCTATGTCTTGTATGATGCACTATGCATGAAAGCATGTGAAAAAAGCAATGTATGAAAATATGGGTAGTATTAAAGTCCCACCATTCTTCTGTTGCTTGAAAAATGACTAACTGATAAGCATTCAACACCAGGTATTAGGAGGAAATAACCCTCCTTGAGTCTAGCAGAATTCAAATTGGAAGCAAGTAGCTAACTTTCAACTGTGAGAATCAATTAACATATGGGACATAGGTTTCAATAGCAATTGAGAGAGAGTGTCTTTCTGAATAGATACAGTTTAGTTAAATTACGAGTTATTTAATACTTGCTGCTCAACTTCATTTGTGGTTTTGTTTTGTTTTTTATTTGGTTGGGTGTTTTTTCTAGGGGGTGAGGCAGTGGTTGACTGTTTTTTTGGTCAGGCTGGTCAATTATTTTCTTTCTGCCTTAAAATTCTACAAAGTTATTGCAGTAGTCCCATATAATCTCATCATATTAAGTGAAACTTTTATTCTTTCTTCAGCTCATGGATTTAGGGACAAGATCTTGAACAAAAGAATGAGACCCTGTCATGATGAAGGGTGTACAACTCAACAGCAATGAGAATTAACTGAAAGGGGAAGTTCAGCTAGATGTTTCGGTGAGAGATCTCTTCCCTTACTGGGGGGGTGAGAAGAAGCTTTTCTTACTGTAAAAGATATATGACAAATACAGCTGTCTTTGCATTCAGAGATGGGAATCATTAAAGACCTTGAGCTGAGTGCAACTCCTTGTATATCACCAGGTTGAAATTTTGAGTCCCAGACTTGTCATATTATTAAAATAAATGGGGTTATACTAAGTGACACGTTCTTGGGAACTGAGAAGATTTGGTCCCCAAGGACTTTATTCACTTGTCTTAATTCTGCTTATCAATCAACTGGTAGTTCACATTTAATCCTGGCACTAAAACATTCTTGCAGGTGAATCTTAATTTGTAAACTCTTTGAATTCTCTCGTGAGTCAAGAATTTAAACTAATTTGATATTACACTCCTTTGATAATGAAAAATGTTGATGAGAATAAGAGAGAGTTTACAGTAGTGTGTCTCATTAAATCATTTTGCATTTCAGTTTGCATTTGTTTCAGTAGTAGGATGGTTTATCTTAAAAGTGGTGTTTGTGATACAAGCCAGATAAAAACTGCCTGACAGTCACATGAAAAATGCAAATGTTCGTATTTTTAATTACAATAAAATTTACATTCCTGCTAAAAAGCATGGCTAAATGGTGCTAGAAGATGTATAAAGAGCCCTAGATCCATCAATAAGATGTAATGTTGACAGTGGCTGGAATTTCTACTGCATCACCTCATAATTTAAGCTCTAAGTCCTAGACTGATGTGAGTACGTCAGTTTTAATTTAAAACATAAGAATGCAATTCTAATCTGGTGATGATTGTGCAGAAAAGCTTAAGAACCTGAACTAGAAAAGGTTAGAAAAATGAAAAAGGAGCAAGTAGGAAAATTTACCCTTCAGGGGCAGGGGGAACTCAAGTGCATTTAACACCTCCCAGGAGAACTGGGCTTATTCTGTCCCCTTCAACCACATCATTCACAAGTGCGGTCTCCTCAGATGTACCCAAAGAAAAACGTCCAGGAGTGGGCTGCTGTCACTGGAGCAAACTGGCAAGCTATTTGCTATGGAGCCTCTTTCCTTGGGATTACCATGGAGTAGGGAAAGATCTCCTCCGGCTACATGAACTGCCCTTTTTACAACTGCAACCTGCTCCTCATCACCATTTTTCCTTTTGATCCTTCCCTCATGACACAACAGAAGCAAATCAATTTGTTAGAATTAACCCCTGCTTCTTGGTAGCTGCTGAACTGGCTGAAGAGAAAAGGGTTCTGAAATCAGATGTACACTGGATTTTTTTTCCAATGGGCTGCAGGAAACCCCACTGGGTGTGAGGTGAGCATCCCTGGGTTATAATTTTATCATAAACCTGAAGACTGATAGCTAATAATGTATGAAAACAGTGAGATAAATTTTACTTCACTTGTAATTAATGGTGTGAGGATCAAGATTTATCAGAAAAGAACCTGCTTAAAACCAAGCCCCAAATTTTTCTTCATAGAGGAGTCTGATTTCCAGGCACAGCAATGCACTTATCTGTGCCAGAAGCCTTCTTGGTCGTAGTCACATATTAGTCTACTTACCGCAATACGCAATAATGCAATGTAAGATTCTCATGACAGAACTGTTATCTTTAGCTGTAAACACATAAATAAATTTTTTTATGCAACCAAATGTGCTGTCCTTTTCATTGTTGTAGCTTGCTACTCTAAAGCAAAATTTTATATGCTTGTTAGCATAATTGTCATATAATATCGCTGCTCCTGGCAAGAGAAATACAAACCATTATTTTTCATAGTTTTTGAATTAAATAATATATTCTAGAAGTACTTTTATAAAAATGAAGATTATCCTGAATTCAATTCACATTGATCTTCAGCATTTACTGTTTAGAGGGGAAAACTAGGATCTAGGACATACGTAGTTCTGGATGTGCTCATTAATGGTGCATAAATCAGGTTGTTTAATTCATATTTACAGGTAAAAAAAATCCCAATTTAGGAACATCTAAAATGATCTTTTACAACTTCATGAAACAAACGTTCTTTTAGTTTAAGGGTGAAGACGAAGAGGAGAAAAAGGAGCTGATCTCTTATCAGAATATGAGTAGTAACACTCTCATGATTCCAAAGAGATGTGTTAAAGGTTCCAAACAATGATGAGAATAAGGTCACATATACAGGTGTCTAAATCCAGGCTAATGAATTGTGTATCCTCTGTGCACTGCTGCAGTGTTCATGAATCAAAGAACAGCTGCATCTTTCCAAAGTGCTAAATCCCAGAAATGTTAATGAGGCAGTATGCAGAAGTCATAACTGTTGCCACTGTCAAGTGCCCATGAAAATGATTATCTCTTAAGATATTGGAGGCAGAGCTACTATCCCCTAAATTCTCATGGAACTCATCTGATTTACTAACTTCTGGTTGCATCAAGATTTTTAGTTTGTCATGGCAACCTGGGAACAGAGGAGTAGGATGCCATTAGGCAGCAGTCATAATGCAAGCATAAGTTAAACGCCTCTAAAGTTAATGATCCAACTCTTCACTGCAGCCGCGAGGCACACGGTGTGACTTGGGGGATGTGCACAGATGTTGTAAATTACTTTAGATGCCAGTACCACGACCCTGGGCCTGCTGTGTATCAGACCAGACTGGTGGCACAAGTTACAATACTATAACTGCTGCTGTGAGAGATCCTGAATGGCTGCGATGGCAGATGTGATGTCAGTGTCATGCTGAATCACAGTTCCTTTTTTTTCCCTTTCCTTCCTTACTCTGACTATAGGGTTGAGGGCAACCTGGGAACTACTACATTTTTTTCTGCCCCACTAGGAAGTTATCCCACCCTGAATAATCTTTCCATTGCTGCTGGCTCTTTTAATTCAGTAAAATGCTGTAAATCATCTTGAACGCACAGCACAAGCTAAGGCAATATACTTTCCCTTGATTTGCATATTTTTCTGTTTTACATTCTATTCTATCATAATACCAATGACACTAATTTTGCTTTAATTGTAAAGCTTGGATCCAAGAAAATGCCCTAACGGTATCAAATAACTATTTACCTGGGTAAAAACGATAACCGAAAAGCAATATTATTGACAAAATTATCTGTCAGTGCAACAGCATCCTCTCTACAGCTTTCACAGTATGATATTATTAGTGCATGTGAAATCTGCCTGCTCTGCTGCCTGCTTTTTTAGTGATAAGTATTATCTGTTATATTGCAAGGACTTTTGGTCAGAGCCGTGTATATTTTGCAGTTTTCTAAATATATTTCAAGATCGTCAGGTTTTGTCATCTGCAGATAATTGTTAAAGACAAACTAATGGAAGAACAGGAAGAAATATCTGCAGCCAGGAACATTGACAAACAGAAGTTTGGAGGTAGTAATTGAATTATGTGAAACTAGGGCAGACCTAGCAGGGAACAGCCAGTGTTCATCTGTGCAATAAAACCCACTCAGTTTAAGCCGCAGCTGTAAAATTAATGGAGTTTTGGTGAGCTGCCTCTCCCTGGGGATAATAGTAAGCTTACATTTCTAGATTTCTTACATTCTCCTTTCCTTATCCTGGTAACCAAGGCTGCTGAAGTCCCTTTTACACTACCCTCCTCTCTTTTTTTTTTAACCGTGGAATATGCCAAGACTTCTCATAAAGCAGTCACTGTATTAGAAGGCAGAAACTCTCAAAGCCTGGGTAAATGTCAGTGCCGTGTAACAACTTTCACCCCTGAAAGGTCACAGACTGAAGTCCCAGCACATCGTGGTCCGGTCAGCAAGCAACCAGTCAAGCATATCAGTTCAACATAATACCACATTATAACATTTATCTGGCCAACATTAAATGTGCTGCAGCACCATGCTTTCATTTCCTTGATTTTGAATGAACAAAGCAGCTTTTGTAAGCCATCCTAAAGCTGATCATTCAAAGATTAGAAAAAGGCCATGGTGTCTGATGGGGGATTTAGACTGAATGGAAACACCCAACAACAAACCCATGATTCTCAAACTCTCATCCAGCTTCTCTCTAAAATCCTCACCATTTATCTTTGACAAGCACCTAGTACAGAACATTACAGTTACGTGGCAGCACCTTAGCTGTGGTGGGACAAGGGAGCTCCTGGGACAAGCTTGAATCTGTTGGAGTCTGCTTCTTCCCCCTGTGTCCTCAGAAAGTATTTGTAGAGACCTGAGTCTTGTCTTAGCGAAATCCTCCTATAAAAAGCTGTACCCTGAAAGAATTGGTTTGATTGGTTTGTTTTGAGGGTAGAAGGAAAGAAGAACTAAGAACTTTCTTAGTTCCAAATTCCAAATGGAAGACTGTGTTGCCTGGTACTGCTGAAGCACTAACACAGTGAAACCCCTTTCTTCAGGACTTCCCTTTAGTCTGCTCTGTGCTTGATATACTGTTTTTTGTGTCTAGCTGTCCTGCATTGGGATACCTGAAGGCTAGGTACAACACTGCTTAACATTTTGATTCCTAAATTCTTGTGGAATCTTATATTTTATTGGTTGTGACTGGTTGCTGTACATATGGGGAATATTTTGGAAGTTAGAATTTTCTTATCCATTTACCAATTTTGTCAATTTTTCAATTGAATTTTAAAAAGTATGCCAGGAACAGGAGTTTAATTTGCTTAAATTTATATATATATATGTATACACATAAATATTTTTTTAACCAAGTAGCAGCACTAGGAAGACAGCAGGGGTGTATGTTACTAGACCCTTCATGCTCTTAATGATTATACATTGCATTACAGTAGAGATTATATATTGATTCCATAATGTTTTTAATGAACTTTTCATAACTAACATGACTGATTATTTAGAAGACTAGTGATAAATCACTCATCTGATGATTGGTCATTGCTAATGACTTCTTTTCCTTGGATGATGATTCTGACAGAGGTTATTGCACAGCCTATAAACGTTTCTAAAGCTGTGTTTTGTGTGGATGGGCCAACACTTCATTGAAGGGCTCTGCATGTTTCAACTTTGCTGTTTCCTAGGGCATGCTGCCGATCTCTGCCTTCAGTTTTCTGAACATTATCCGAACATCTAATTTCTATTCCGCCTTAGGGTCATGTTAAGTTACCAATTTAAAACAGTTGCTCTGATGTTGACAATTTTAATTTGTTCCACTTGATATGCTAGTAGGCCTATTGTTCGTTCAAAGTAGATTTTTGTGGTTCTGAAAGAGACAGTTTCTGTATTTTGTCAATGCAATGCAATTTGTACCCACATTGCAGTTCCAGACATCTCCTTGAGGGCAAGTCTAATTGAAGTTGCTTGATTTCTGTTACCAATCAGAGTTTTTTCAAACTAGGTTTCTTTTCATCTGTAATACTTTAAGCTTCTCCTGTGCTAACAGGCTTACTCAGGTGTAACATTTTCTCTGAATCTCTCTGCTTGACCACAGCCCTCTGGATGGCTATAGTCAGTCTCCCAGCTAACATTCAAAAAGCACCTGATGAGCTCTGAGGCTGATTAATACTTACGAGAATTTGCTTGTCCTTTCTTAAAATGATTGCTCCTAATTTAAGTCAGGTATCTAGCTCTGACTCACCTTTCAGCAAGTTATACCTTAGCTGGAGTCCCAGCAGAGCAGGGCAAGAGTCAGAGTGGATGCAAGGACCACAATCTGGATCTCTGTTATTCAGTAGTCATTAAGAGGGTAATATTTCAACAGCTACTAAGCGAGTCACTTTACTGGACCAATGTGCCTTTTTTTTTGGAGAAGAAGAATTTGTTGTCTGTTTCAACTATGTAGTGGGTTATGCAGGGGTAAATGTATCTTTGTATGCACTTGCATTGGAATGAATAATTTGTAAAAGAGGGGGAGAAGGTGCAAATTTCCATGGTGTGTATTACTTGAGGGTTTTACTTATATCTTTGTTTTCAACAAGATGGTAATTGGTTGACATCCATGTATCTTCTATATCAAACTTCGTCATGATCTGAGGCCTTTTGGACCTAAGTGTAATTTGCATTTTAAATATCTTTGGTTTTGAATTTCCATTAGCCTTGCATTGTAAGGATATATAAAAATTCCTTTTTTTTTTTCTTTCCAAGTAAAAACTAATCATACAAAGCTTTTTTTTTTTTTTTTCTCAGCAATCAATAAGCTGTTTTTTCCATTTGGTTTTTCAGCTACACACGAGACTTATACTCCATCCATTTCCTCTTTCAACATTTGAATTTTTTGTATTTTAGAAACATGCAGTTGAGTTTGGATGTGTCTTTACTTAATGCCTGTCAGGAAGAGAGACCATGAAGGTGGAGAAGTGAGAGAGTATGACAGGAGAACCAGGATATGTGTAGCAATGTCTTCAACTCCTTAGCATGAGCAGTCTTTGCAGCTGGGGGAACCTCTATCCCTGGCTTCACTTTCCTTCCCCTAAATGCCACTTTTTTCCCATTAGGAAAGGCACTTAATGAAGAATGCAGGCAGGGGAATTGGGTCACACACAGGAAGGGGAAGGATGAAACCTACGACAGGAGATGGTCAGGGTGGTTGGCAGGAGAGTTGTTGCCTGAAATTTCAGCATGGTGGTATGTACTAGCTGCAAAATAATGCAATCCTGCAAAAGAATATTTGCTTCTTACTCTAGACTTTCAGTCCAATATGTATCCTCTCTATCATTCAGTCTCCACATGCTGAAACATTGTCCTGGCTACTGAGTGTGTAAATTGCAAGTTTCCTGCAAACTGTACAAGGTCTATCTTATAATTTTTGGAGATAGGGAAATAGGAAAGAAAAAATGGAGTGATTTACTTCGCGGAACAAACATGGACAAAGCTAGTGACAGTAGAAGAATTAAAGCACACTCACTGTCCAGTTTTATCTCTATTTCGTTTAGGCTTGGTTGTGTCACTACATACAGAGACTTAAAAATTAATATCTCTCGTGAAATACCTTAGGATGCTAATTCCAACCTTTACTAGGTTAGTGTATATTTTGTGAAGGCAAAACCTTCACAGTATTTTAGGGTTGCCAAGTAGCAGCTAGATCATTAATCGTGAAATAGCTGATACTTAGATATTGTGGAAACAGTCTAGACCCAGATCCAGAGCTAACACAGACCCATATAATTCCATTGAAATCACACTCCCTGAGCAAGTTCAGCATTGCAATATTTCCCTAAGTAATAATGTATACTAGGTAGAGTATTTCAGAAATTACAGTATGGATATTATGAACAAAACTGCCATGTATAAATCAATATTTTTAGTTCTTAATAAAATATTATATGCACAAGAGTCCAACTGTACACCATAAAGAATGTTTTATGTTGAAAGTATTTTTAGTGTGCAGTATTTTCATCCCATATGTAACGTTATAAAATTTTCTAATTAAATAAAATTATGTATAAAGAAAATATAATTTTTTACAAGATTTAAACTTAAAGTAATAAAAATATGCAGACTGAGAAAAACTACTATTTTTATTGCTTGTAAATATAAAATTATGTAAGGAAAGCTTTTCCCTGCAGGGTTGATGAACTTCAAAATATTATTATGGGAAAGTGAATTCTCAATAGAAAATTAGCACTCAAGATCCTGAAATGCATTTGGATTCTGGTTAATATTTGTTGATAAAATTCTGTCTATCACATTTTTAACCATAACAATGCGTTGTTTCGATTTCTAAGTTGTGCACTAAATCATTATGCTCTAGAAATGCACAGAATATTGCAGTTTACTAAATCTTGCTATGAAAGATTAGAATTGTTCTGCGTAAGCCTCAGGAGACTTGGCGTAGTCCATGAAGCTCTCATTAAGCATTTTCTTTTGAATTTGTCATGGCACTAGCTGATAAACTAGAGGTACCAACAGACTGCTGGTGATGTTAGAACCTCCCAAATCCAGAAAGATGTGAGGCAAAACTGTTGTATGCTTATTTCCTTGACAGAAGAGTTTTCAGAAGCTTCAGCTTTCTCATTTACATTAACTTCTAGCAAAGAAGAATACTTCCATAATGAGTATTTTATACTTTCAATACATGGTAACTGTACTAGTTCTGGCAATGTCATGGACAGTGAGAATAACGAGTATCATTCATCAAATTGCACTGGAAAGGATAGACATTTTTTCTGCCATTTAGCAGAACTTAGTAAATTATTTCTAGAAAGGATCTTTGCCATTAATACATTGTTTAAATATACTACAGCTGTTTTAAACCAATGATAGTATTTATGATACATATATTCTTTACTGTGTGGTAATCAGCATGCCTGTATTGGGTCAGCACACCAAATTACAATGTATATTAGTTTTTTTGCTTTTAAGAGAGATGAGAACGGAGATTTTATAGTCAGAGATACTACTAATAATATAATTTATTAGCCTTTACATCAGATGTTGATATTTTAAATCCATAGTCCAAATTTATTAATTGAGCTCAGCAGCAAAGCATCATAATCAGCTTACTGTCAACTCCTACAATTTATTGAAAGATGATCTTGCTTCACCTTATATGTCAGAATCAGCTTGCAGAGAGGTTTTCTGTTGCAGAGATATCTATATGAAATTTGTACCACAGATTAAAAGAGAAGGAAACATTTAAAATGCCATTAACATTGAGCAGTAAATCTTTCACCTTAAATCTGAGAGGAGGTAGATAACTCATTTCTCATCAAAGGTAGACAACTAATTAATCCCACTCAAATTAATACTTGGATTTTATAAAAGATGATTGATTCTGTTTAGATTTTTATCCTTTGAACATATGACAACAAGGAGCATGGAAAGTTTTCATCTGTCATATTTGTGCTTGTACCTTAAAGTCTGAATATACTCGCTATGTGCAGGCAGTAGTTTAGTGTTTTGGCTGCAAAGATAAGTGCATGCTATTCAATCACTTTTATTTCCACTGTTTGCAGTTGATAAAGAACAGATCTGGGCCATGTAGAGAGCATGTTGACTGCCTATATGGTCTACAGATGGCTTTTGAAAGCATATTCAGACTGGTGATTCCAGAGAAGGGAATATAACAATAATGGTAACATGTAAAATTTAGACTCACAGTAAGATGCAGTCTGGACACAAAATGACCTTCCAAAAAAATCAGCTAGTCATTCTGAATTCCCATAAGTCTGCCCTCTACCCCCCAGGCCCCCACCCTGATCCTGCTTGTTCCCCTTTTTTTAAGTCTGCTATTTGAATTTCCACTCCCATGCACAAGCAGACACTGACACAGGCTCAGCCAGGGAAGGTTTTGGTGCTCTAACCCGATTCCTGAAATAGGAACAGCTTCCATGTGCTCTGCAGAAATTGCTTGCCCAATACTAGTTTGTTCGGAGTTATATAAAAGCAGACCTGGGGTAAATAGGTTGAACAAAACCACTTTCTGAAGATGGCATGTGGTATGATGGAGGAGAAGGGTAATGCCCAAGCTCAGCAGCCCAGGAACATGGGCTTTTGTGCAATCTCTTGGACTGCTCATTCCTAAAACTTGGCCTGCCAATGGTAGAAGGGGGGCCAGAGAGAGTTGTGCAGTAAAGTTGTTACTTCTGCTGTTTCTAACAGCCCAGTTACCTGGGCTGTTTCCCCCAGTCTCTCAATTCTGTGGGAATTTTACTCCCATTTTCATCTCCTCAGCCCCTCATTTGAGAGATGGTGATTTAGAAAAAGAGTTTGCCAACCTGAATGTTAATTTACCTTAGGAAAAGTTAAATATGAATAGCTTGAAGAGGTGGATATTTTAAGCTCTGTCATGCTCATTATAGGTTAGAATTTCTCCTGCCTTCAGAGAAAATTTTGCCAGGAATAGAGGGAAAATCTCTGACAACAAGGATCCACAATTAAGCTCCCTAAGTAAATGAATGCTGATCTTAGCATACTGTCCTATGAGCTCTCTACCTTGGTCTTTCTCTGTATCCTTTAGGCATTTTTTTTTCCCTAAACAAAAAAGGGGGGCAGAGACTGGTTGCCAAGCAATTGGCTAGATCAAGTGCAAATTCTTTTATATGGAAGGACTAGAAGGTGAGGAGGTGCAGGCAAATGCAAGTTTCTCAGTGTCACCGAACACTGGTCCACTGCAGGCTGCTACAAACACCGGGTAACCCACCTCAGTGGTTTTCTGCATTTCTGCTGTTCAGAAATGTTTCTTGGCATAGATCACAGCAGCACATACTGCAGCTCTTCGCTAACTGCCTCTACTAGCCTGCTGTAAAGGGTAAGTATTCCTGAAATGTGGACTTACCACAGCCAGACTTCTTTTCTATTATGCGTATTTTCCCCTTCCACCATGTGCATGACATGTGGAGGTGGTATAAAGGTAGGCTGTTACTTAAATATAGCTGTGCCTTGAGCCAGCAAAACTGCTGTTAGACAATAACACTGACTAGTCATCCCCTGCTCAATGCCATCTTTCCAAAATCTAACCTGTCTCAAAATCTCCTTTCTAGCACGCATTAGGCCCATGATGCTTAAGAACGCACAGAAAATGAGGCAAAGCAAATTCATCCTGAAAAACTAATAAACTGCATAATTTGAGCAATATATAATTGATCAGTGTTACTTCTGTAAGCATTTTGTGGCCCTTGCTTGTAAATGAAATAAATTCCTGATAAAGAAGTAGGTAGAAATCCAATATCATTATTTTAGTTGTTCATATACTTTACCAGAAAATTATTTTTTTCTGTAACAAAGCATATTTTCTGCGCTGTTGAACAACATTTGTCTTAATGGGATCTGCCTCTTCTGGGTTTATGTGTTTACTTGACTGGGTGGCTTGTCTGCTTGAGAAAGGGAGTTTCTTGAATTATGAAAACAACAAAATCTCATATCCAAAACCTGCTCTCTACAATTTTTTATTACATGATAATAGTGTTATCAAAAGAGTTATTAATTTTCAAATATAATCATCTAGTAACTATTCAGGTTTTTGCTTCCTCAGTAGTTTAGTGGCAATAAATCTTATATTGTTTTGGTCATTCACCTGAATCTGGGAAGAGAGTATTTCAGTGAACTGGACATGAAACCACTGTCCTTTCTATATTTCCACTATTTCCAAAGTACTTCTGCTTTTGCAAACTGCACCTCGAATGGCACCAACTGTGAGCAGTTTGCTGCTTTGTGATGAGGCACTTTGCTTTCTTGGACTGAAAGGGAGCTTCAGGAGCCAGATCCTCAGCTGGTGTGAATATATGAATTGTGGAGAAGTAAATATGCTGCAATTTAGGCTGCCTGCTGATGTTCCCTTTCATTCCCTTGGAGTGATGTGTGTCATCCTACTCGCATAAACCTAGCATGGCTGACATTATTCAAGATGTCATTTGCAAAGCAGAAGGGCTTTTCACCCTGTAATTGTAAAGAAGTAGTGGTCCTCCATCCAATTCATTCTCCCTTCTGCTAAAAAGCTGTTCACAGGCTATTGGCTCAAGAAAATCAGCACAAGGTATTTACTTCCAAAGTAAATAAGCAGCAATAAGGTGCTACTCAAGGGCACATCAGTAATTTGAAGACAATGAAATTATGTTCGTTTACTCTAGTTTTTAAGTGTACATTTTTAACACTTGACTAAGACTCAATTTTTCTTACATTGCTTTCTATTGCAAACAACTTATCTTCCTAGTGCCCACCAATTAAGTTCAGGCTTCATTATGCACCATAATAACACTGTACTGGCCCTTGGACCAGAACTTGGAAGTATACTAAGTTACTTAGTAACTTAGGATGATACTAAACTGAGAGGAGGGGTTGATTCCCTGGAAGGCAGAGGGGCCCTGGGCAACTGGCTCTACTTGCACTCTGGGTGATCTCCTAAGGCCCCTTCCCACCTCAAATATTCTGTGTTTGTAAATAATACATTCAATAATGGGGAATTAACAAATGTGTGAAACCATTTTACCAGACAAAGCACCACCACCTAAGTATCTTTGTTGGTAGGGATGTAGAAATGTTCCAAAGACTGAAGTGACAGCTGTCATGACTTGTATTTCTATCACAGCTATAGAAAGAAACATCTACAATCAATTATATTTTCCTGTCTGAAGGACAAATTAAAAGAATATCCTGTATAATAAAAAAGCCTTTGGTTACATTTAGTGATTGTACATAAATGTGGTCAAAATAAAACCAGCTTTTTCACTTCTTTTTTTTTTTTTTCTTTTCAGCCTTTGAATTATGTAGCTAATAACACATTCAAAATATATTAAAAGTTTAATGGAGTTTACTATAAGTTACATTTAGATTTTTTAATTCCTAAAGGATAATTACAATTATTTCAATTCTTCTCTTCACTAAACATGTCTAAAATGAAGTTAAAGAAAGCACATGAACATTCTTCTAACGCTCCATTCAGATATGAATACAGCATTGCTGCCTTGGAAATATTTGTTTAATGAAACAGAACCCTTGGTTTAAAAAAAAAAAGATAATTCCTCTGTTCTTTATTGGATTATGCATTTTTTACATTATGCAATATCTGTATTGATGTGGTTAGGGGAATAATTGCTGGAGTTTAATTTTTTAAACATTGGTATGTATTTTTCATCTCTATCAATTGCTCAGAGAAGAATACCCCCTGGAGCTAATTAGGAGAGGTAAAATAAACCTACAAGCAGCCTGGTTTAATCTCAATTATTATAAAAGGATTTAGACTCTGTTACAAAGACAGAGTGAAAATCTACCACATAAACCTACCACATACATCTACCACACAAAAAGTAGGTGTTGGTAAACCAGAACTTGTAACAATATCAAATGTAAATTTTTAGATTCGTAGAGGTATAG
>NW_016690225.1:1718704-1776153 GCF_001604755.1 Lepidothrix coronata
ACAGTCATGAATAAACAAAATCCCATATCAATGTCTACCTTCTATGATTCTCTTTACAGAAGAAAATCTTTGTGATATGCCATATTATAAAAAGAAAGAATAGTTTTGTACTGTAATGCATTCATATTGTAATATAGAGGAATCAAATGCATGAAACAGATGTTATGTGCAAATAGGGCACAGAACAGTTGACCTTAAGCTACAAAATTCACAATCAGAGTTAGCAGAGAGACAGGAAAAGCTGAGTGTGTGGAAGACAATGAGAGAATCCCAACTAGCCCTGCACACAATAGGTGTCATGTAGCTTAGGCTTCTTGTAGCCATTGTGGCAAATCAAAACTTTAAATAATATGTGAAGGAAGATAATATAGGAACAAGGATGACTTTTGCATCATTTTCAATACTGATTCTAATCAATCATGGCAAACTAAACTCTCAGTCCTGTGCTTTCCTCTCTCCTAGCACTGTGAGCTCTCATCATACTAAATGCTGCCTGTGCTTCTCAGTATTTCATGCCATTGTCCCAAAGTCATGTGATTGCCAGGCATACTCACAGAGCAGTGATTTTCCTGAGGTTTTAATTTCAGAAGTATATTTGTTCCTGTGTATTTGTGTATCTGTATTCACCAATGTGTACTGCACATTATTATGCCTGCCAGTTTATCCTTCACAGAACCTGGCAGATTTGTTTAAAAGTTGTAAGCCCCAGATTTCTGACATGAACAAATCTGCTGTGATTGAATCTCCATGTGGAGGACTGTTATGATTCCTATGGTCCATGTGGGATCCTTAACTTTACCTTTCTTTGGTCTCACTGTCATGGTCAGTAGGCTCCAATCTGGTCTTCTCAGCGCTCTAGTTTTTTGATCCAGCTAGCCTCTTACTGCCAGGTGCCAATGCTCATCTTGGCTTCTTTGTGGATATCTGTCATCAAACAAATCTTTTCATGGTCCATTTAAAGTACAACAACAAAACAGAAGGACTACCAAAAGGTTTTTAGGACAACTGCTTTTTAATTTTGGTGGCACAAATTATGTGTAGGTCCAGACCATGAAACAAACTATCTACATATATTGCTTTTTATACCTAACACCTAGAAATAATCTCTGGCATATGGTCCAAGCCTTTTGGAGTATTTTTCTCAAATATGCTCTTTTCTGTCTTTTTTTTTTTTTTTTTTGCGTGTGTGTTTGTCCGCTTGTGTTTGTTCATTCATAGCAATTTCTCTTTTCCACAAGAGCATGACCTTACAGTTCATTTCCGAGTTCTGTGGTTTCAAAGTGTGCACTCATATTTAGTTTCTATGGGATGTCTAAATTGTGGGATTAAGTAGAGATAAAACAAACTGCTTGGAAGCAGTTTGGCAGCACAACACATTGCTAAATGAAGGCTAATTTACTGAAATGAGAAATAGAGTATGTTAGTACACAGATGCAATATGGACCGTGGATTATATCTGAGCTTAATTTTACCACAGCTCACCTGCTTTTAGTTTTTTGATCAAGTTTAGACAAGAACAGTAGAATTGCCTTTACCTATATATATACTAGTTTTACGCAGACAGGCGTATTCAACAATGTGCAGGTCCTCACAGTCTGCTCAGCCTAAACAGATATGATATGATATTGCAACATATCACAAAATATGTGCATGCTATTTGGCACTTGCAGGGGGTGTCTGTTGTAACAAATTATTTACTTACATTAACTTGTCCCACTGCATTAAATTAAACAGGTAAACCATACCTCACAGATGCAATACAGAACTACATGGTACTTTCACAATGCTTTTAAATGTATGACATCTCATGGATCATTTTGTTTGCTCTAAGCAACAACAGAGATTCAGTGATATTTTTTGTGGTAGAATGTATTGTTTTCATAGGAGTCTTTTGGATAAGCATATGTCTGTCTTTTTAGCTTTCCAAAGAAGGTTAAACGGGTCTGATTATAAAATATTTATTCTCTAGCACTTTTAGTTTATAGTCATTATTTCAGTTCTATATTGCACTCTATGCACTTAACTGCTTTTGTGTTTTTGCCTTGTGACAAAGCCTTGTGAAATACTTTTGTTGACATTAATTACAGAAAGAGCTGAGGAAGTTTGGACCTTTATGATAAAATATTCAAAAGACAATGGGAACTCGGCCTTAAGTGCTGTTGTTTTTACTCCATCTCTTAAGATGACCAGATGTTCTCATTCCTAATGGAGTGTTCATTACTTGTTATTGCGACTTTCTTGAGTTGACTAGATGTTTTATTGAATATATTTCTGAATCAGCAGTTGTCAATTAACCTTGAAAGAGTCGTTTCTGTGCAAGAGTTCTTAACACTTTTGGAGACAGTAAGTCTTCTTGGGACTTTTGGGACCTCTTTGGTTTTTGCAGTAATATTTCTGTCCTTAGAAACACTGTGTAAGATCGAGGACTAGATTATTATACTTCTTCCAGAAGCCAATAAAATACAGTGACTTCCCTGTAAATGCACTGCAAACCAAAGAAGTCTAACTTTTACATTCACAGTACTTCAATAAAAAATATCTTCAAAAAGTTTTTGAGCATTTGCCAAGGCTTCAATGCACACTAACTTTTTGCACTCATACTAAAGGTCAGCTTTAAGCCCAGACCCACAGGCAATCTCCAGTAAGAACTTCTGAGTTTAACTCATGCCTGCAGTTCAAGGAGATGATGTGAAGTTCACGGTCAAGGGCAAAGCTTTGCCTCCAAGTCATCCAGCCCCACTTCTTAAACTCTAAGCAGTCCAGCACTAAGCGACCATCAGCAGATCTCTTGTTCCTGGTTTTCTGCCCTTTACAGCCCATGATTATTTTCTTGGCTGAAGGTAGAAGGCTGATCCTTTGAATAGTATTGTGAGAAGAAAAGAAGCCAATGTTTATAGATAAAAATATATATGTATAAATTAAGATATAACTTGAGAAAGTTCATTGAACCTTCCTCCACTGTTTCTATTTAGCAGGGTAAGCTAGGCATCTAACATCCCAGGCCTTTCTTCTTGGTTGTTTGTGCTAGCATGCACTCGGCTATCAAAAGGCAACATCAACTGGAATTTTTATACACTTTTTAGAACAAATTTCTTAGGCTGAGAAAGAACCCAAAAATTACTCAGCAGAAAATAGTACTGTCTCCTAACAGTGTTACTGATACTATCGCCAACAAATTCTGTTTTCAGTGACCACACAAAGTCAAATCACTGATCAAGTGTGCCCTTATCGCAGCCTTGGGAGATCTGAGGTTTCAACAGTCTGTATGCTTATCAGAAGTCTCTGCTCTGTGGCAGGTTGGCCTCCACTGGCAGCCAAGGCCCTATGTAGCCACTCCCTCCCTTCTTCCCTCCCTCTCCTCAATGGGGCACAGGAGGAAATAAGAAAGATTGAGAAAACCCATGGGTTGAGATAACAGCAGGGAGATAATTTATGAATTACTCTTGTGGGAAAAACAGGCTCGACTTGGGGAAATTAACTTAATTTATTGCCAATTAATATGAGTGCTTTATTACTAATTTGGATATCGGAAAATAGCAACAAAACCAAGAAATTAACATTAAAGCAAATAGGGGAAACACACAACTCCCCCAGGCTCAAAAGATAGCTCCTCTCCTTCCCTGGTTATTGGAGCAGGATGGAATGGGGGTTCCAGGGTGGGCTCTGGTCTGGACATTTTGTTTTTTTCTGCCACGTTGTCATCCTTCTCACATTTTTTCTCTGCTCCTTCTCAGGTCTTCCATGGCTGCAGTTCCTTTTGCAATGCCTACTTCTGTGGCTGGAGCACCTCCTTCCCTCCTTCTCCTCCTGCCCCCAGCTCACAGGGTGGTTTATCTCACTTTTTCACCTTGCTCCTTGCCTGTGTAACTTTTTTGCCTTTTCTTACCTACATTTTGCTGTAAGTGCTCCCATCTCAGCCATGGGGCTCAGCTGTGTCCTGCAGCAGATGGGTTGGAGTCGACTGGAGTGGGCTCTGTCTGGCACATGGCAGTTGCAGCCTCTGCTCACAGAGCCCTCCTGCATCCCCTGCTGCTGTCAGCATCTGGGCATGCATACATACAAAGTTATCTTAAAAAGTCAGTCTGAGGGTTTCCTGTTTGCATTTCAGTTGAGGACATTGAGATGCTGGGTACTGTATGAATGAACTTCTACTCCAGTTTTAAAAGTAGAAATGGGTAGAAGTTGAATGCTTTGGTGTTTACCATCCTCTTGAAATCAATGTAATACAATTGCAGCTGAAGGTGTATTTGGATGCACCAAGATCAGAGCTGAATTTCAGAGTGAATGCATCATATGGCATCAGTATATTGCATGCTTGAAATCAGGGCTTTAAAAGTGTATTAAACTGGAACAAGGTACATTTTAAACATAGGGAAATTCAGATACGTTGGGTAACCCTGATTAAACAGAAAGCTTAGAAAGCTTGGAAAGTTGTTTCCTACTCATTGTGTAATTTCTTGACAGATTACTTCCTCTAGTCTTTCCAGTCTAGTTTTTATCAGTGGCTTTCTTGAAAAAAAATACCAAGAATTATCCTGTGGATTTTCAAGAAAATATTCTTTCCATCACCTCAGAGCCTTGGATGTTGCACCCTGCTGCTTGCAGGTCCCTGCTCAGTATTCAGTCAGGCAATGTGTCAGGTTCTGTAAAAACTGAACAGATAATAATTCAGGAAATTTATGTATTATTGTTCTTATTGGCTTAAAAGAGAAACTGAAAGACTCAAGGAAATATTAGAGAGTGATAGACTAAACACTACTGAAATGATATGACATGTTTATGGAAGCACAGAAGCACAGAAAAAATGAGGTTTGAAAAGAACTGCTGGAGACCACCTACTCCAAGCTCAAGAAGGGCCAAAGCAGGTTATCCAGGACCACACCCAGTTGGACTTAGGAATCGACACTCTACAGCCTCCTTGGCCAATCTGTTCTGGTGTTTGACAATCCTTACAGTAAAAAGGAGTTTTGCTGTTCTCAGATGTAATCTCAGGTGTTTCAGTTTGTGCCCATTGCCTCTCTTTCTGCCAGTGGACACTATTGAGAAGAGTCTTTGCTCCCTCCCATCAGGCATTTATGCACAATGATAACATCCTTACCGAGCCTTCACTTGACATTTGCATATCTCAGAATCTGTCTATATTTCAGGTGCTCCTTGTATATCAGATACCTCAATCATTTAATCACCTTCAGGGCTATGTACTGGACTTAGTCCATCATATCCATACCTTTCTTGTTTGCTTTTCTAACCCCACCCCTGCACAATCAGACAACATTTCCATATTCCATGCAGACCTTCTGCTGTCTTTTCCTGATTTCCTCTTTGTTTGGATGGATCTTCTTGAGTTTGGAGAAGGTGATACAGTTTCTGAACATTGATCCTCATAAAAAATGACTGGGATTTAGAACTTAGTGAAGAATTTTAGTGCTTAAAATATTATTATAACCACATAGTAAGAACTGCTTTTGGATGGATTGTGCTTAATTATATTGATAATTGTGTGGTATAATATGGTATCCAATGTCAAACTAATTAAAAAATTTGACCTTAGAAATGACAGGAACTCTATCAGATGAATTAAGGGCTTGTCCACTGCAAATCTCTACTTGCTTCAAATAACAGAAGTTTCTCCTTGGACTATCATTTTGGTATTTATTTATATGGCAATTTTCTTTTTGATGATGAAGCAATTTACCAGACAAATCCAGCCATGACATGACTATTGATGGAAAAATAAGCAATGAGGACTGCATATTCTCATGCAGGGATATAAATTCCCCAGGTAAGTGTTCAGATGCCTCAAAAATGCACTTAAATGCTGAAAAATAAGTTAGTTTAGGTAAGAAATGAGGGCAGTCTACAGGGGAGAATGTGAATCTTAGATAAGAGGGCTTCAAAATAGGAGGAATAGTCAGCTCCCTATATCCTCAACATGTAATGCTGGGGGCAAGAAGAGTTAATGTGATCCTTGTACAGGTAAAGAGTAGAAATAGGGTCATGAGCTTGCCTCTGGCTGCATTACTGTTAAGGTTGAAATGATTGCATAACATTTCATTGCATATGCCTCTGTAATTTATTGGAGATGTATGGAGACAGCTTGAAGGAAGACACTCAAAATGATCAATGAATTGCAAAACATTGAGAGACTTATGGTGCTCAACCTATTGAGCTTATTGAAAATGAGTCTGTAAGATCATTTCACACCTAAGTGAATCTGATGTGTGGAAACTTTCTAAAATTCCTAGAAAAAGTCAAAACAGTATTCAATGACTGGTGGTTAATGTTAGAAAAAATCAACCTTAAGGTAAGGTGAATTTTACTTGCAGTGCAGGTAATTAAACACTGGGGAGGTGATGGACTCATCATAGTTCAGAGAAATATAAGTTTGGTTAGTAAAAAAAAAAAAAAAAGAATAAAAGAAAGACAAAAAGTTTTGCTTCCCCTTCTGAGAGCATTCATATTGCCCAAAGAAGTGCAGCTCAGTGTCAGGACAAATGGGATTAGAAAGCACCATTTCTAGTATTTTCTCTGAGATCTGCGGTGGAGTTTTCCTCTGGGCACAATCAGGAAGGTTTTTGCTTTTGTTTTGTTTTTTCTTTTTATTCTGTTTTCCTCACTTTCACCTCAGAGGTGACAAAGACAGTGTAAGGCAGTGCCTTGAGGTCAACCGTGTCATCTCTCTGGGGAATAAAACAATCGCTTGTGTTCAAAAAAATACAGCCTAAGCGACTGTCAGTGCTATAGAGGAGAAAGAAATATTCTTACCATTCAGATTCTCAAGGCTGCAGAATTCCTCCTCCATTTTTCCTCCTTGGTAAACTGAAGTAGAGAGTACCTGTAAGATTATTGAGGTGTATATCTTCTATTTTGTTCTCTGCTATTTTGGGGCCCTGAAGTGAAACTGTACCCTGAGCTTCCCTGCTTCTCCACTGTGCTATGCAAGAGTCCCAGATTCTGCAAAGTGAAATGCTTTAACATAAAACATTTGGAATTTTTTTTTTTTTAACTAATAAAAGGGTTGCTCGGTGAAAACAAATGGTCTGTGTTATTCAGGAAATCAGCCTAGATGATCTGAAGCTCCCTGAAGCCTCAAATTCCATGAAGCGATGGAAGGTTAATCAAAGCACTACATAAAAGCACAATAAGGCCTATTCCTTTAAAAAGGTTATGACCCATGGGATCCAAATATAAATTCTGAGTAGCTCTTGTTCCTCCTCTCCCATTAGAGGGTAATGTTTATGTAGACAAAATTTCCATTAAAGTCATCATCATCCATTTGAATGTATTCACAGGATTAAAAACTGGGGTCTAGATTATCCGTTTAAACCATCAATCCATGTCTGCTTAATGGTTCTTCAAATGACATTGAAATAAAGATGTTTGTATAAGAAAAGATGATCAATGATATTAGTAAAGACTTCTCCCATACCAGTAGATACAAGTGTATAGAAAGTTGTGCTGTTTGAGTGCTTGTCAGTGAGCAGGGAGTTCACTGTAAGGCAAAAATACCAATAAGTTTAGAAACTGAGGTTTCTAATTAAATGTTAACTTTGTTTGCCTTGGGCTTGGAAAGGAGATAAGAAGCTGCTTCCTGATGATAAACAAATATGCATGCAATACAATGAGACAATGAGATCACTAACTTTGCTTTGCAATATGCAGAATTATAACTTTTCCACTTAATTTAAATAAGAATTATAACATTTAAAACAATGTCTGTTTATACAGGTCTAGGGCATGCTCAAGGTGACACTGATGAAAATGAAAATCAAACTTGATACGATGGTGTGTTTTTTGGTTGGCAAAGTGGTGACAGATAATCACTACCATATTTTCAAATGTATGACCTGTAAATTATTTGTAAATTCCTGTTTCATGAGTGGTACAGGTGATGTATGTGTATAAATTATGTAAAAACCTTAGCTGAGAAGTCCTTCCTCTTAAAAACTTGCTCCTCTTCATTAGTATTACCCTTGCATCTGAATTTCCTCATTATCATCTTCCTTATTATTGCAGTCTTGTATGGATTGTTTTGAAGATCTATTTGCAAGGTGCAGACTTTATGTCTATATGTTAAAGTTTGTATTTCCTTAACAGCAGAATCAAAAATGGGAAACATTCTAGTGCTTCTAAGTGCTTGATCTTTCTATTTGTGTTTTTTGACTGTATTTGGTATAGATTTTGGAGAACTAAAGCTTACAGTTCTCAAGTGAAATTATGTAAGTGACTTGCAAACATCCAGTGTCTTTTTTGTTGAGAAGTGTGGTTCAGTAATGGAAAAGAAAACAACAAAAGTCAAACACTGAATAAAACCCATTACTTTGTTCTTTTATTTATGTTGCTTTAGGCAATCACCAATTCTTTTCAGCTCAGTTTGATCCAAGAAACTATTTCACTTGAATAGTTTGCACATTATAAAACTACACAGAAAACAGAATATGTAAGTGGAGCAAATTATTTTGTTTCCTATTCTTCTCCATGCTTATAGATTACCTGTTTTGGGAGGGGAGTTTTAAAGCATATGAGTTTTATGTATAAGGCTGCTAATTGAACTTTAGAAAAAAGAATCACTTCATTTGTTTCCTTTTCTTCTCTAGTCAAAGGTTATGGTATCAAATTGTGATGAAAGAATGTATAAAATAAAGTGTAAAAGAAGTGGAATTTGATGCTACTCCTCTACTCCACTCTAGTGAGACCCCACCTGAGATGGTGTGTCCTGCTCTAGGGCCCCCAACATAAGAAAAGCAGGGACCTGTTAAACTGGGTCCAGGGGAGGCCACGAAAATGGTCAGAAGGCTGAACCGCCTCTCATGTGAAGACAGGCAGATAGAATTGGGGCTGTTCAACCTGGGGAAGAGAAGGTTCCAAGGAGACTTTAGAGCAGCCTGTCAGTAACTAAAGGTTGCCTACAAGAGGTGGAGAGGGACTTTTTACAAAGACATGTAGTGAAAGAACAAGGGGAAATGGCCTAAACTGAAAGAAGGCAGGTTTAGATTGGGTATTAGGAAAAATTCTTTACTATGAGGGTGATGAGGCACTGGAAGCTGCCCAGAGAAGCTGTGAATGCCTCATCCTTGTAAGTGTGTAAGGTCAGTTTGGATGGGGCTCCAAGAAACCTGGTCTAGTGGAAGGTGTACTGTCCATGGCAGAGGGGTTGGAACTAGATGATTTTTAGGTCCCTTCCAATCCAAATGATTCTATGATTATATGATATCCCAGAGAGAGATCCAGGTTGACTTAGCAGCCTACCCCTGTATCTGTAAAGCCAATGAAGATTTAGAGATAAGTGATTTTTTACAAACAAGTCTATAGAAACTTGGTTCAGGCTGAATTTTCAGTGTATCCTAACTCACACCAGTAGCATCTGGTACCTCACAACTTCTAGTCAGCTACCTTGCATTGGAGAATAATTTAATAGAATAGATGAAACCTGGTTTTCCTACACGGGTCTTTCTTAAAGTTGTTACTTGGCACATCTTGTGTACTAGTAAAGTCATGGTCTTAAATGTTCTCTGCTGGTGAAGCCCTGATATTTACAAAGACCACTCATAGCCAGGAAACTTTCTGGGCTCTACTATTCCTCTTCCAAGATTAATTCTGATGCAGTGAAAGAGAAGACAAATAGACAATCATTAGGTATTTGGAACCTCCAAATAGCACAGAATACAACAACAGACTCCACTAAGCAGAGTAAATCTGACTGCTAGTCTTTATACCGCCTTCCTCTAGACGAGACTCAAAGCACTTCATTGCCTCTCTGTTGGTCTTTTCGTTGCTCAACTCAGATGAATGAAATGAAGTTCCTGTTTTATCCTGCAAACGTAAAAGCAGTGAATTTTTTAATGGCTTCCTCCTTATTTCAGTTCCTTTGTTATAGATACACATCTGGTACCAAGAAAACTTGGACATAACTGAATTAAAAAATAATTTTGCTTACTTTACACATAGACTTTTTTACCAAGACTTTTATTGTCAGATATCAAGGCTTTATTGCAAACTACAAGTATTAAATTTATTCTAAAATGTTTAAATTATGGCAATGAAATATTTGTTTTGCTCACTGTACTTAAAAGTTGTTAACTGTTTTCGCCCATGTCACACAAAAATGCCTCTGGCAGAAAGCAGAGTCATGAAAGTTTGAAATTTGGTAATTTTGAGTGTAAGTATAAACAAATAATTTTCTAACATAAATCCATGCGGTTGTAGCTATTGAGGCTGCTACATAATGCTGTTTCAGTAAGTTTAACTTTTCAAACACGTATTATTTTGCTAATTTTTAAGCTAATCTTAGACCAGATGAGTCCTAAACAACAGGGGCTCATATCTGTTTTATGACACTGCAAACAGAATAAGGAGAAGGTGCGTTTATTGTTAGCGGGATGAATAGAAGCAATCAGCGTGATCTAATTGTAAAAGAAATAAATGTTGTCATGGGCATTGTCAGGTGATGTTTTTTCAGGAAAGATAAAGAAATATTAATAATATAAAAGGCACTGGTAAAATGCACTCAATAAAGATAATTCAAAGATTCAGAGATGGCAAAAGAGATGAAAAATACATTTTATGAGAGGAAGGGAAAAAAGAAAAAATGCTCGTGCTTCAACAATATTGTTATTGAACAAAGAAGTTTAAAGGAGCTATAAATACTGTTAGACTGGGAATTAGAAGAAGTCTTATCACCACAGGATGATGGTTCAGGGAAGTGCCATTATGAATAGTGAGAGGAATCTGAGCGAGCAACATCTTAATCAGTTTATCAATTTATCACAGTTATTATTATATTTGGTAATGGAAGAATAGATTTGGTCCAGGAGATCTCTTTCAGTCCTATACATCTTTAAACTGGTGTACAGAGAAAATATTCCTTGCAGACCCCCAGTATGTACATCCTATGAAATAAAACCAAGCTGTAACAAGAGCTTTCTCTTGTTTCCTTCATGTATTTTCTTAAAGGAACCCCTTTCACCCCAGCTGATATGTTGACTTCTAAATACAATAGCACATGCATCCATTGCTAGAAAGTATTGTTAAGCATCCCTGATTTTTCCCTCCAGACCTCAAAGAGGTGGCAGTAATTTAGCTCAGTCAGTATCCTCAGCATTCATCATCTGTGAAGAAGGATTAAAGGACCCGTGAGGAGTAGAAACTCTCCCAAACAACTCTTCTTACACAAGCTGCTTACTAAGTGCAGTGTAAACAGTGTATACACACACATACACATATATATACACACACATATAAAAGAAACTGGTAACTACACAAGAAAGATGAGGACCAGTTGGAACATGTCCAGAGGAGAGACACTAAACTGCTCAGAGTGGAGCATCTCTCCTTTGAAGAGTGAGAGAGTTTCAGTTGTTCAGCCTGGAGAAGGAAAGGCTCTGAGCAGACCTTATAGCACCTTCCAGTACCTGAAAGCAGCCTGAAAGAGACCCGGAGAGGAATTTTTCATAAGGGCATGTAGTGATAGGGCAAAGGGGAACGGCCTTCATCTGAAGGAGAGTAGGTTTAGATTAGGAAGCAATTTTTTACTGTGTGAGTCCTGAGGCACTAAAACAGGTTTACCACACAGGTTGTAGACTCTCCATCCCTTGATGTTTTCAAGACCAGGCTGGATAGGGCTCTGAGTAGCCTGGTCTAATGGAAGGTTTCCCACCTATGACAGGGTGGTTGGAAAGTCCCTTCCAACCTAAACCATTCTATGATTCTACAAGCTACAGGAAACTGGGAAATGATGAATATTCAGAACTGAGGTATTTCCTCAGTAATTTTTCTCTTCAGAGTGAGAGATGATCCTGCCCTGTGCACCTAAATGCTGGTAAGCCAGAAACACTTCCCTTAGAATGTACAGTCTCTCCTCTCTCCATAGAACCAGCATTACTGGTCAAGGCTGAGGAAGATCTGAAAAAAGAGAGTCTGATTTGGACTTCTGGACTCTGAATGTGCAGTGCAGATGTTCAGAAGGCAGAGTGCATGGCAACTCCTCCATTGCATGGAGGGAAAAGAAATATGGGTAGGAGGCATCAGATGTCATGTGTGGTAGATGCAGTGAGTCAAATGGGACGCTACAATGCGTATGATACTGTCTATCTGCACACAATTTTTTCCACCTACCACATCAAAGACTTTCAACGCTAGAAAAATTGGTTTTGTCCAGAAAACTAAAAGCAGACATTTAATCTGCAACATCAACCATGCTTTCTGGATACTAGCCTAGAGCATCAATCTGCCTGGAGCCCTTCCCACTCTTAACAATGAGGGAAAGGCTTCCTTCAGTGAAATTATTGGGATTCCTGTGAAGTTTAATGAGCTTTTTAAATTTTTCTCAGCTGTATGCCTTTCCTTTTGACAAGACCTCAGGTGCTTTTTGTTGTAACCTGATGGTCCAGGTAAATGACAGGACTAGTTATCTTATTACATGAAGGTAAACAATCACTGATGTGTGATCTACAGACACAGAACGTTTGATTTTTTAATGACTATGAACCTGTTCCTGCCTGAGAATGGGCTAGGAGGCGAGTTTAAGGCTGGGTATCGCTGAGTTTGGCTCATCTGCAGCATAAACGCTATCGTGCTGATCTTGAGAACATGCAAAAACTGTGGCAGTTAGGGAATTAAAGTTCTGGAGCACAGCTGAGACTGTCCTTATGAGCAAGTCTGGGTGCAACTTGCAAGGCTGACAAACACTTTTGCAAAGCTGCAGAGAATGCCAGCAGGATCTCCTCACTGCATCATAGCCTTTCCTCAGCTAAGGTCAAGTATTAGAATCTAAAGCATGCAGGGTTTTTTTTCATTCCTCCAAATAAATAAATGAATAAATGCATCTAAAGCTGGTTAAAAGGAAAACAATTTAATCTCATCTGAAAGAGAAACTGTTTAATGATGTTTTCGGGAACTTGTAAAATTAATTAAATATATGTGAAGTTTGTCCTTAAATTCTGTTTTTCAAATGAAAAAAATGGCAGCATCTATTTTTTACCAAAATAAAAAGTTTAATGTGCTGTTTCTCTCAAAATTATATATATTCTTTAAAAGTTCTGCTTCCTAATTGTGGTATACATTTATAGCTGTTAGCCACCAATTTCTGATTTTTGTTCTAACCTCTGGTAAAGATAGTATCTTTATTAAAGATAATCTCTGCAGACATCAAGAACATAAATCATCTGCTTTTGTATGAGAATATCTGGCTCCTGAAATCCTTCTTCTCACTTCTTCTTGTCATTAAATACAAGAGAGTACTCAGTTCCAGTCCCAAACTGTAAGAACAGGTAATATTTGCTGTTTCAATAGCTGTGCAATTTCTATATGCTGTTTACAGTTAGGTACACACATTTAGAATCAGAAATAGCAGTAATAGCTGAAGGTAAAACTGTAAATTGACTGCAGATTCATATTTATTTTAATTATATTTACTGAAATTATTGTAATGACAGGAAATTACCATATTTGTTTACAACATACAGGACTTAAAATTGATTACAAGGTGCTGAATGTTGACATTTGTCACTCTGAAAATAGCCTGGGATCTTTTTATTTTTTTTCTTCTTTGCACAGAAAGCATAAATTACAGACTGAGCCAGAGTGCTCGGTATGATGGAGTAGCATATGACCATTTCATCAATAATTTCTATATCACTTGTTCAATAGGGAGAGAAGAGAAAAAAATCAATCATATACAGTTTGGATAGATTGGAATGTTACTAATTCAATGGTATTTCAGCCGTAAACTCACTGTCAAAATTATCTGAGAGAGAAGTGGAAACTCCGCTGCAGGATTCTGCTGGAGATTGTTCTGAAACACACTGCAGTAATCTAGAAAATAACTAAAGCCCATTAAATTAAATTTGTGAATCAGTTAGATTATTTTTCTAATTTTGGAAAGGATCTCTCAATTTTACCTATTCACTATAATTAATTAAAAAAATAACCCAAACAAGAAAAAAACCAACAAAATCAACCTCTGAACAATGCAACCAAGTCTACTAAAAATGTTAAAGACAAAAATTGCTTGCTGTGTAATTCAGTTAATGTTGTGGCACTCTATTTTGCACTTGGGAGAGATTTTTATTAGTTCATGTGATTGGAGACAATGGTGATTACTGATTATCAAGTAATCAGAACATAAAAGTTGAATGTTGATTAGGTTTCCCTTCTTTTAAAATCCTTAATGAACTGTAAGACTATTTTCAAATTTTAGTATTCTTTTGCAACCACTTCATTCTTTTATACCTTGGCAACCTCTATTAACATGATGGAAAATAAATTAACATATAAGTGAGAAAATATTATTTTTTATAATAGCATCCATTTTCTCCTTAAAAATTTTCTATTAGGAAGTGATAAAGTCTGTTTTTAGGTACCAAGCACTTTGCATATTAAAATAATCACAAGATATTTCAACTGTAAGATTATTGTATAATATGTGTGGGGATGGAATTCTCATTTCCAGCAGTAAACCACTTCCACCCGCTGAGCAGTTGTCTAACAGTGTGACAGGTAAGATGCATCAGACCTCCTGCCCATCGTTGAGAAGCAGGGATCTGTGGGTCACTGAATCAGAAAACAGTTTGGGCTGGAAGGCCACAACTTATATGTCTAAGATTAATGTTAAAACATAAAGTAATAACACGGAATAATGTAGTGAAATCTAATTAAGTTAGAGTGAAAAAAAAAAAAGCTTAAGTGCCAGCAATATTTGTTATTTGAACTAAAATGGGAAGAGATCTAAAACATTTTATGTCTTATAACACCTATTTATTAACAAATTCTTCTACAGCAGATAAGTGGCATACTGCTACTCAAGGTCTAATCCTTAAAATGCTGGAAATTATATTCTTGTTCTTGTTAGCTATTGAACTAAACATATTTGTTTAGAGTAAGTTTTGAATTACGTTATCAGTTTGTAGTTGTTGGGAGCTTTCTTTCTAGGTCACATATCTATTCATCTGAATCAATTTTTAATTAAGGTTAGATCTCCTTGATTTCAATTCCACTTTGATAATTTTAGCAGAGAATCATGTCCCATTGTGTGACTTAAATGTATTTACTTATACTGTGTTATCAAATATTTCTTTTATATTAACATAAAATTAACATTTGACAGGATGTTTTTAGTTGCAGAAACACTTCTAGGAAGTGTTATTGTAAATTGTAAAGGTTATTTAAATGTGCCTTATAATGTTTCTCTCCTTTGAGATATTACCTAGGATATAGAGCAGTATGTGAGTTTCTGGCTGGCCTTATAATAGGTAAAATAAAATAATAATAATAATAATAATAAAAATCTCCACAAATTAAAAATCTCTATCTTAAAAAATCCAGCAATGTAGAATTAACTTTAATGTCATGTGGCATAGCTAAAAAAAAAAGAAAATAGAAGGTCCAAACATTTCATAAGAAATTTTTTTAAGTATAGCAACTTGCATCACTACTAAAGATAGGAACTGAAAAATAATCAGATATAGCAAATGCTGCAAAAATCCGAAGGTCAGACATTATTTCATCTTCTTCAGGATTTTTATAAAAATTGGCCCCAGTTCTTCAGCTGCTCAAATCTTGAGATCTCAAAAGACAACTCTTTCAACTGCCAGACAGGAATTTTTGGTGTTAAATGGTAAAGAACAGGAATGAGAACTGACTGCAAACTGTACTGACATGGTATGTTTAATCAGTATTGCTGTTCAGATAAAATTACATGCCCTTATCTGCAAGATTTTATAATACAGTTATAGAGCTTGCTGCTACATTGAAATGCTCCACAAAGCATAATATGGGTATATTTGCTTTAATTGAAGACGTGTAAATGTACTGGTCACTGACCTGATTTAAAAGCCATTGGACTAAAATTAAAATTAGATCCAAATCAAATTGCATACCCAATTTTTGAGTAACAGTATAGTCTCATTAAACTGAAGTTAATAGTCCAAGTTATTATTTACAAGAATTACATCTTATTTTTCCCCCTATATAACGATAGCCAAAGTATTTAAGATTGAATAAAAGCAAAGCTAAAAAGATAACATAGAGAGGTGTACTCTTTGTGAGGCATGCACCTGGGTAGTGTTTAATATTTTGCACTGATAGTAGATATTGATGTTCTTCTGTTTCTTAATATTTTCCATCAGATTATTACTGCCCACTCAGGGGTTCTCAGGCAGCTAACACCTACGGACTGAGAAGATAAGTATTTAAATACCTCCAAGGTCCCATGCTTTGATCCCAACATTGGTTTCAGGAGATCTCTATCTATTGTAAGCATGTTGTGTGATGCAATCAGAGGACAGATACAATCAAATAACTGGTTCTGAGGACCTGACATTCCCACTGCTCTTTGTGAATTTTCTTCTGGAGCAGCTCAAGAGTGTTCCTGTGGACAGCATACCCATTAGCAATTGGAAAATGTTCTGAGTACTCATGAAGTTTAGTTTCATCCAAAACTAATTGAAATTATATGCTCTAGGACTTCTCAGAGCATAAAACAAAGTGTAGCAAGTAGAGGAAATGGAAAATTGGTTTTGAAGGCTTGTTCAGTCTTCTAGATAAAAAATACATCTTATAGATGATGATGATTACTATAATGGTGATTCTCTCTTGGGGATATGATGAGGTGAGTTTTTCAGGGCTCACAAAGCTTGTTTTCTCTCAATCAATTTTATTTCTTTTAGTCTTTATTATACATGAAGCTGACTGGAAAGTCAAAAATCATTATTCAGAAAAATACTTTTGAAATTTCTTTCTGTTAACCACATTTTTACTGAAAATATGAAACAAAATGTCACACTTGGAAAAAACCTCAAAAGTCTGCTGTTTTCATTACTTGATTCTAGATTCTGACTGCTGTGAAGTGTCATCACAAAATAATTGGGAATTATGAAAATCAACATTTTAACTTTTAAAAGGTTTGATTTTATCTTCCGCATCCAATGGGCTAAAACATACTTGAATGTATTTATCACTCAGCCTCTTACAGTGTCCTCTCTCTTTTAGTCTTTGGGATTTTTTACTCTTTTTGATTGAACCGGAACCTTTGATTTATGAAATATATATATTAAAATAGCCAATGCGTTAGCAAAGTTCCCACTGGAATGCACAGACTGGCAACATAACTTTACAGAAGGATATAAATTTTCAGTATCAGATAATATGCTGAAAGTATTTTGTAAAGTTAATGTCAACCCTTTTGTAACTTTATGCCAAATTTCTGTGTGTACTGTGGAAGAAGTAGTACCTTTTCTTGGCAAAAAAGTTGAGTCAGTGAAGCTATCTTCCCATCATAAAAATGGAAGTTTTGCCAAATTCTGTTTCTTATCTGCTCCTACTTCACGTTTGGTTATGTCTTCTCTACATGTTTCTTTAAAATCATTCCACAGGATAATACCTTTTCCCCTGTCATTCCTGAAACAGGACAGAAATATCTTCTTAAATATTGGTGACTGGGTGGTGTTGCTTTTGGAACATTACAGGTTGTGCTCTCTTGTAACTCATGCACGTGGGCACTTAATCCTCTTTCCTTGCCTTAATTAAAAATAATTCATTAAACTCTAGGAACTAAAGACAAATTTGATTTATCCAGGTCTTATTATCCTGTATACTATAGTGTCATAGGTTTGCATGACATAGCTCCCCAAATAAAGGTCTAATTCAGAAGCAAGGACATTAAGCCTGACCCCAGAGGGGCAGAAGATAATGCAAGTCTGTTCCTACTTATCCTGTAGAGGTGTCAGTAAAAATATTTTTGATTCAAAGCATCTCTCTGATCATCCATAAACTGCAAATGTTGAAGGAAGAAAGGAGAAGGGGCATACACAGACCTTCTGTCATAGCCAAGTCAGGTCACACAGAGCCCCCAGCACAGGAAAATGAAATGGTAGGAGTGGGGATCTGGGAGCAAAAGGCAAAGGTGGTATAAAGGGACCTGTGAGGAGAAGTGGTGCTTATGAAAGAAAGGAAAATGTGGAACTCCTGAATAAGATGCCTCTGGGGACAAGAAAGTCAGTAGAAAGAAGGGGTGAGAACTTGCAAACTGCACTGCTAATGTAACAGGCCAGAGACCATCCTTTGATCCTGAGACCAAGTGATACAGTCCAGCTTGTGTTTGTTGCCTAAAAAAAAACTCAAGGAGAAAAAAACTCCAGGGCAACTTAATTGGGAGGTAAGGTGAGGGAAGGTTTTAATGATACCTCTCAGACATTGGGGTTACAAGTTACGTGTGCTCTGCTCTGATCCAGCATTACAATTTTTATAATAATGTCCATCCAATCTCTGAATCGTCCACTCCCCGGCCTTTACCCCATTCCATCCCCTGATCCCCTCGGGAATTGGGTCAGGGGTCATATTAGGACCCTCTCTTTGTCATCTTGGTCTTCTTCAGAGCAGACAGTGCACACAGTCCTTGGTTATATCTTGCGGTTCAGGCTAGGGAGCAGATGTTCTTAAACAGTAGAAGACCTGCCTTGAAAAGAAGACTAAATATGCTAAATGGAATTTAAGGGGGAATTGATATGGGGAACATGGAATAGGTAAGAGGGTTGGGGATCTGTGTAGCTACTGTGCTAAAGGGTGAGGGAGTAAATGCAGCTGCTTCTAAAATCTACAATTACTATATAACTACTTCTAAAACTCATAAAAATTAGAAAAATCAAAAAATAAAAAAACCCAAAGGCAACAGATCATATGTCCCTCTTTTCCTACAGACCAATTAATTTCAGACTTTCTCCCAAGAACAGTCTCTAGAAAATTAAACAGCCCAAACACTTTACAAACTTACTAAACTCCACCATAAAACTGAGTTTACACTTCTGTATATAAAGGAAAGATGTTCCACAATATTTCAGTTTAATCTTATAGGTTAAAAAAATCTATCAAGTTTCAGCCTGCATTCATTCATGGTTATATCAGACTAACTTGCTTTAAAGTTAAAATTTATTTGCTTCCTTCATTCTTGTCTCCCCCTATCATATTCATAGACAGTAGCCATATTCCAGTCTTCATTTGCTGAATGAAACCATTCTAAATACTTAAAAATATGTTAAAGAGTGAATTTTTTCAAGAACCTAAAAGAACCATTTTTTTAGTAATTAAGCAATGTAAAACTCAGTGAAGTCCTGCTTCATGTCTGCAATCTCTTGGCACAATGACAGTACAAGTAAGTAGCGGTTACAACAAGGATATTTTTTCTGTTAGTGGAATTTACATCTTTTTGATTCCAAGTAGTGTTATGAAAACTATGAACTAACTGCATTGTATTGTGTGAGCGATATTGAAAATTCCTTTAAAAACAGAGGCAAAGCCACAGATATGTTCAAGACCCATTTGCAGACAAATGAAGGCATCTAATTACTTTTTATTAGTGTCAAGGAGATATGCATCAACTCTGAAAGAAACACATCAAATTAAGACAGGTGGAAAAAGAGCATATTAATGCAGTTAAAATAGATTGGAAAAAAGAATAAATTATGTGTGCTCAGATCATGTATAAAAAATTCACAATGATACCCATCATAGTGTCTCCATTGGAAAACAAGTGCCCTAAATTCTTCATGTTGAATTATTGTTAACTGGCTGAGATCAAATGCTTTCTTAAATTCTATGTTACCTTTTTCCAAGAGGAAGGATATTCTAGTGGATTAGCTGTATGTCCCAGATTTCTTTTGAATACTTTGTAAATCTTGATGATCTCCGGGTGCTTGGTGAACAAACCAAATGCTCTGATAGCCCTGACTAATATCTGGAGATATGCTTATCCTTAAGAATCAGAAGAGATAGTTGCAATTGGAAATGAGAAGTAAAAAAAGTCATACTAGTAGGAATATCGGTGCATGGGTATGAATAAAAAAAAAAAAGAAAAAAGGTGGGACTAAATCACAGCTTCTGGGATTTTGGACTCAGAGGATATAGTTTTACGGAGAAATGTCCAACTGCAGCCAAGTATTTAGTTGGAATAACAATCCCTCCACCACCTATACAGACACTAGCATTATAAAATAGGATAGTACAAGTTGTCCCAGAGCTGGGGTAAGCACTTTAATGAACTCCATCTTAAAGTGTTCAAAAATCTGACCTGTAAGCCTATGATTGCCTAAGGAGTCAATGTTTTTACTGTCTGAATACAACCTTCATGGTGATTGTTCAACTGCGGCACTTCTAAAATGCACAAGAGATATATTAGTAAAATCAGCTTCCTGCCTATTTATCATAGTTGTAATTCTCCCTTTCTGTCTTAATTGCCCAAGCATCATTACACTGTCTGTCTATTCTAAAGACAATTTATATCCCATGATATTAATATACTTTTATTGTTGTCTTCTAACAGAATTCTAGTTAGGCGCATTGTATCACACATTTATTTGTATGCAGATAGCTGGGTGGACTTTAATAATCCTCTATTAGTAAGCTTATGTCCATCTTTATTAGTCTCCATAAATTCAAATTTAGTCTCTTAGGTAGCTCATTTCTTCCTTGCATACACACTTTGATTTTATCTTCATTTTTATCAACCTATGCACCTTTCTTTACACTGTTCTTCCTTTACTTTATACTGTTGTGTTTGCCTTTTTGTGCTTTGTTCAACTTTGAAAATGTTCTTCATTTTTGAAAATCAGTCCACTAAAAAAGAGTCATTCTCTGTTCAAATTTTTTCAGTATATGACCCATTCAGTTCCAAGTAACACCTTGTGCCTTATATACAACTTGTTTCTTTCTGTCATTGTATCAATATTCATAAATCAAATGCATACTGGATGATTTATCTTTCTGTCTCTTATGTTATCCTTATTTGACACTAGTATTTTCCCCTTCTCTACTTTCATGATGCTAAATACATTTTCTCCTCTGAGGGATCTGTCTTTCCAGCTCCTTGGTTTTCTGTTTTGTTCTAGAAGAGAGAATGGACCAAGGTCCCCTAGGCTGACCTCAGAAAGAACAGCATGGCATAGCATGGTTTGATATAACTAAACTTCCCTGGCCCCACAGAGGTGAAAAAGCATCATGATCTGTTCTCTACTGCTTGCTAGGAACTGGCTGAACAACACTGGGGCATTTTAAGGGGGGTAATCTTGGTCTGACTGGAAATTCTTTCAAGAAATGTGCTGATAAATAATATGGATATGCTAGCCCGGCCTGTTGTCTAGAAAAGTTTGCTGTTTGCCAGTGGCTGACTTATGGGATGTTGTGGAGAGACTGCTGAGCCCTGTTCAGCCAACCCTCTCACTATTACCTTCTGCTGATTTTCTGTGTGGACACTAGTGGTAATGCTAGGGGTAACCTGGGGTGTACAGAAAGTGCCTACAGAGGTCTGAGGGCAATAGTGTGGGCAATGGAAGATGGACAGTGTTCTCCAAAATTCTGCGGGTGAGGGCAAAGGGTATAAGGAGGAGGGCACTGATTTTAAGTGTCAACAATTGCATACGACCAAAACAGTCTGAAACTCTGAGTTAGAACAATTTCTGTCATTGCCAAAATAGGCTTGATTCCCAGTTCTCCCAAGCTTTGCAAAAATCATAAAATCATGCTAGCAGTCTCTCTTTCAAATGGTAAGAAAGTTAAAAAGAGATCCCCATATTGCAATAATATCACCTCCAGTCAAGGACTGTGCACAAACAGTAGACTGGGCTCTGGCCTATTCTCCTGAGCAGTTGCATCAGGAATGGTACAACCTACACTTTTATCTCTAATAATCTGTACAAGACTATGGCATAGTAACAAATAAAAATTCACGTGGTAACTTATTGACGTTGTTAAAATTACTTTGGTTCTGAACTAGTTTACATTCAGGGTTTTTTGATTGTTCTTTTTCACTGCAGAAAAATCCCAGAGCCAGTGTCCAAGCCAAATCTGCTAACTGCCCATGTGATTTATTTCCAGAAGTTCACTTGAGTCTGAGGTTGAGATAAACCAGTCTGTATTCTTTCTTAGGGAAGACATCTTCAGGTATAGCTTTAGCTGTTAAGCACACCAATTTTGATACTTTATTATTGGATTAGTTTTACAGTGTTGGAGGAGAAAAGCACTTTGGGACTGCTGTCTTCCTTTTGCAACCCATCTCCCTGAGGGATGGCTGATTTTGAATAGACAAGGTAGCCTTGGTAATGTCTGTTACAGAGTCAACTGGAGCTTGGGCTGCTCACAAATGCAGTGAAGAGAGGTGGAGTTGGGCTCTGCTAACCTTCAGGCAGCATCTTATACTACAGATGTAGCCATAGCATCTGGAGAGCAAGATGTTTTGTCCCACCTGTTTCTCTTAAATGAGTATAATATCGTCTTTGCACCACTGAAAACTGATTTCAGAGATCTGAGCATAAATCAGAGCAGGAAAATGACAGATGTGACCAAGCCAGAAGAAACACTCCTGCAAAACTCAGAAACATTACTGACTCCTGCATCTTTATAAGAAACAAATCCACACAATGGACTGGCAGACAGAAAGGAGATTCCTCAATTGTTTGGCTCATCAAGCCAATGTTGTAACTCCATTCAGAAAATATAGAAATTGTTCAGGACACTTCATATAAAGGAAATCTGTTCCTCTGTAAAAAAAACAAAAACAAAAAAAAAACAAAACCAAAAAAACCAACAACAACAGAGAAAGATAGAAGGCCAAATAGGCAGGTATATTAAGAAGTGTAGTTCTCCTTGACTGGCCCAAGTGGTGGTCCTGCAGTTTGAGGTCTCTGGACCTTCCCATTCAAAAAAAATGGACAGAATGGCAGGAGGGAGAATGGAGGAGACTGTCTCTTCTGTATTTGACAGAAAGATGGCAACTAAAATGAGTAGAAATCAGTATGAAGAAAGGACAACTGCACATGCCAAAAGAGGGATCAAATGGAGTTAAGACAAAAGTATTTGTATATCTTGAAACATGGTATTAATATGGAAAGTTGAACTTGTAACAGCGCTGATTTTCATTAGAAAGGCAGATCTAATCATCAGGTCTGATTGCTGAATCAGCAAGGCATAATTTCTAGATAAGTAGGTTGCTCACCACTCATAACAACATCAGTATAAAAAGCCATGTAAACGTATATAAAAAAAAGTGTAGAATACTCACAAAGTACAATATTCTGACAAATCATATGAGATATTTGTTTCAAAGTAGATCAAAAGATTAGTGATGCATTTGAAAGAACTGATTTAATCTTTTCTATTTCTTTTTTTATGAAAATATTTTTCACCAGAGATTAATTTTGCTTAGCACACTGCATCCTTTTTACAGAATATGACTCTTAATGTGATATCAGTTACATTCTCTATGTTACATGGTTTCATTTTCTGTAACAGTTTAAATGTTCACGTAATTAAATAATATGATTTCACACGGGGAATGCTATGCATACACATACAGATTCTGTGAATTGATATGCTTCTGATTTCTACAAAAAAATAACCAAAACCGAACCTTTTCAAGAATCTGAACATTTAAAGTAGAGAGTGCTTAAACCTGTGGGTAATGATTTCTGGCTGTCTTTGGAGTTGTCTAAGTATAGTGTACATAAAATCAGGCGTATAAAGAACACGCTCAACTTTTTCAGTTTATTAATTGCTGATGCTGATCCTACAAACACATGTCAAAATTAATGCCTTATCTATATCAATAATTTTCAGGATTGGAGATTTACTATTTTTAATAATAAATTTTCTTCAATACCTTTAGTTCCTCCTCCAATTGCAAAATATGAACATGATTTGATTTCATTATTATCTTAGGAAGACTTTATTAAATGTATCCTAAACTGTTTGCAATTGAAATGTATATGTGCTGTGATTAATAATTTTGCATGGTAATTTGTTCACATTTTACTGCTTGATGAAAATGATGATTTAATTATGATAACTTGATGAGGCATGCATTTAAAAAACTCTCCAGAACTGCTTTTTCTTTTTCCCTAAATTCTTGATTGGGACCAAGGTCACTGTTGAAATGCAAGGTTATGTGTGAGTAATTTATAGCATAGTTATTATGGTTTGAATATTCAGATTTCCTCTAACTTTGATCTGTTTCAAACATTTAAATCTTATAAGTATCATGGTTTTTATAGTGCTCAATTTTACAGCATATAGAATCTGTCATTAGAAGCCACAAAGCTTTTTGAAAATTAATTATATTAGAGCAATGGAAATTGCTCTATTCCTTGCCATTTTTAAAACATATGCTGCCCCTGTAGGCCTGACCAACTCTTTGTCCCTTGCAGAGGTAAAGATTCTATGAAGTTAATATGAGGTCAGGGTGACAGGTAAGGTAAAATGGCACTAGTTATTGGTGTTCCAGCTTTGTGTTTCCTCAGGGCAAAAATGGCTGCAGATCTGGTGATAATTTTTGCCTGTGGATATTCTAAGTATCTCTTGAAGTCAAAGAATAATGTGAGACTTTTAACTCCCCATTTTAAAAAGAGAATAAGAGAAAATTATCAGTGCTTTTCAGAGCTGGGTTCAATAAAGAAAATTAGAGTGCTGTGGCATGACCCAGCTTGGGAATAGCTAATAAATTGATCAAGAAATTTAAATAGATGAAAGGAAAGCTAAACATAGCAAAAATAACTTGGGGATTCAGATATACATATCTGCACAGAAAGAACGATGACACAGAAAAGCTTACAGCAGAAAGGAGCTGACAGAAAGCATTTAGACACTCCTCTTCCTCCCTTGTTTGTTTTTTTTCATAAGAATATCATAGAGATTTTCAGACTTCTTTTTTTTTTTTTTTTTTTGGAGATCCATTCAATTTCTCTGGAAAACATATGAAAACCTCAACGCAAAAGTATTTCATGTAGAAGTTGAATGAATTTCTGCAAAAGGATCCTAGTGCCAGAAGGATAAAATTTCCAGATATGAATCAACAGTTCTGCTCTAAAATTTCAAAAATGCCCATTACACTACCTTACCACTAGCTTGTAGCTATCACTGAAAACTGTTTTTTTCATTAAAAAAAATGGGATTTTTTACTCTCATGGAATACCCTTCTCTTTCAGTCTCTGCTGAGTTTTGATCTTACCTATGAATTTAGCACCTCTCTCTTCTCCTTTATTTTCTCTTCTGCCCTCACACTGGTTCCTGATCAGGCTTTCTATCACTTCATTTAACTACTACTATTTTCCTGTATCTTTGAATCATATGCATATTTCACACTTCCTCCCCTGCCCCAGCAGAATATTTTCTGAAGTTCTTGTGAAACTATCTCTCTTCACTAAAAATCTGCCTTTTCTGTTCATTTCTACCATCTGCTTACCTAAATAACTATTTCCGAACTACTTAAATCCCATCTGTTTTTTCCCACCATTGACTCAGACTTCAAACACTCCTCTGCCTTCTCCTCCCCTACCTTCCTCTTCCCCTTCATCCTTCTCTCTTTTCCTCTTCCTCGTATGGGACCCTGCCAGGTTCTTGCAAGATGATATTATTGAAATATAGAATGACTTTATTCTCACCTTCTTTTGCCTCTTTGTTTTCTTTCTGACATTCAGTTCTCCTTCTTTCTTTCTCCTGATCTGCATATTTTCTGGCAGTTCTTACCCCAGCTTTGCTCTTTTTCTTATGACGTCTCTTCAACTCTGAAACTCTTCTACACCACTCTTACCCTTGCATATATTTTCCATGTAACTTCTCACTACCTTCTGGATCTTTTATTTCACAATATAAAAAAGGCAGTTTGTTCTTTGAAAATATCACAATTTTATCCTCATTTATTGTCCTATCTTTTTCCTCCCTTTAATTTCAAGGTCATTAAATACAGCCTGGATTTACCTATATATTTATACTCCATTTCTTCCTTGCATTGAAGGGTGATTTTTTTTTTTAATTTTTAGTGACATTTTAGTCAAATCTTAGATTTCTCCAATATTTCTTCATCATCTTTGACGTCTGTAGTGCCTTTTATTTTGTTTGAAATAATTTTCTCTCTTTGCTTCTATGACAGCTCTCACCTGTGTCTCTCTTTCTGCCTGTCTTATCATTCCTTTGACAGATCTTTTAGAAGCCCTTCCATATCTCTGCTTCCTGGAGGTGTCCCATAGGCCTTGTCCTTCATTTTCTTTCCTTATTTAAACCTTCTCTCTAAATAACCTTATTTATGTATCTACCATCTTTGCTCACCTATTGTCTTTGTGCTAGCCTTTAGATTTATGTTTCTAGTAGATCTTTCCTTCTGTGCAAACTAAAGCTAGATAAAAGTAAATCCTCAACCAAAAGGATTTTAATGTCTTGGTTTTAGATGACTTGATTCTGGAAAAAAATCCGGGAATGTACAAAGAAGTTTTTACAGAGCACATGAAATACATAATCACTTGATTAAAATCAGTAGCAAATAGAGCTTTTAGCATGTTAGATTTTCTTGTTTTGCTTAGGTCTTCAAAGAATTATTGATTTACCCATAGCACCACACTGTAAATTGTCAAAAGAAAGAAGGAAAAAGCTTATCATGATAATTGCCAGCTGATAATACTCTTGATGAATTATTGTCAAACACCCTTTATATCCTAATATAAAAATGTGGAGAGGTGAGTTCTTCTGGGCTCTCACTCAGAGGTATTCACAACTCTGAGTGAGCAGGACTAAGTTTGTGCCACAGTTGTGCTACTGCAGTCAGAAGGCTGTTCAGGCCTGACAAAACTTCCGCTAACTTCTTCAAGAGTGTAATTATATAAAATAGGCAGGGCACTTGACTAATAGCCTGTTTTACTGTCTGAACATAACTTTCTGGTTTTATATAGAACAGTGTACAGTGGTCAATATAAGAGCACTAGAGAGAGCTTGGAAGGAGAGGAACAAGAAGTAAAAATAAGACAACAAAGAAAAATACATCAAAAACCCCTCTAACAGAGAAAAGGAATAAAATTCTCCAAATAAAAGTAAAAGATGCTCAGAAAAATGGGTAATAAAAAGAATCTGAAAAATAAAAAACCTAGAATGGAAAACTGTTACAGCACACAGACAGAGTGAAATTTTGCTTGAAAGTTAGAACCCTCAACCTCGACCCACCTCTCTCCCAAAGCTTCCACTGAAATCAGAGTAGTAATGTATGCCCCTATAATTTATTGAGTTGCAAACAATGAGCCACGGAATTACAATCAGGAACTCATGAGCCAGGACATGCAAACATCACAGTTTTGGTGATAAACTTTAAATAGTGATGAAAGGAAATTATTCTGTCATTTTTAGGTTACACATAAGAATTTTATTTAGAGGTAGAAAGGATTTATTAGTAGTTTCTCATATGTCAGAAACTATTGGTTTCTTAGTATTCATAGCCACTCTAACCATCAGAAATCAGGTGTCTTTTGTTCTTGTCAACAGTGACAACTGATATGTCAGCACCTAAAAATAAGCTGTATGCTTCAAAGAAGGCTCTGAAACATTTGGCTGCTTACAAAAAATTGACAGAGTGAAGAGAGCAGATGGGAGGGAACTATATTCAGCAACAGAGTGACACAGTAACTTAGCTTAGGTGTGTAAATATGTTTGCTGATTCATTAATTTTCTTTCTCTTTTTTTTTCTGCCAGTAAAAATTAGATAGTAAAAGAAAAATAAAGTTGTTTGCACAGCAAGTCCTTACCACACACAGTTTAAAGATGTATTAAGTCTTCTTTGAAGACTTTGAAACAAAATGTATTTTCAGAAGATGACAGACTAAATAAATATTTTATTGCCCAGTCTCTTTCTCCTAAAATCACAAGTCACTAGCAGCGCTTTTGGTCAGGCAAAGTCAGGACTGCTGAGAGACATTAGTAAGTTTTTAGTGTGTGTAATGTTGTGCATATTCTTCTAACAGTTACTAAGTGAGATTGTGACTAAAATATTTAAATCAAACCTTACAAATTTTTATCAGAATGCAGAGAAAGATTCTCAGTAATTTCTCACTCAAGAATTAAAACAATTATGGTGGGCTTGTAAATTTTTTGAAAAATGTGACAAAGAACTGCACTTAATAATGGTAGTTTCAGTAATAATACTAGTAAAGTCAGAAAAAAAATGCAGGGGTCAAAACCAGACTAGAGTATGGTTTAAGTCATACAGAATTTCATAACAGCAAACATAAGACTTAATAGAGGTTCTATAAAATGATTGGAGTCTGCAAACACCAGCTGTTCAGAATAAAATGTTAATATTAATTTAACTAATTTAACACCAAGCTTATGATGTCCTCAGTTTGTATTCCAATCACAAAAAATTGAGAACTATTCAGAATAAGCAATAATATAGAGATATTTCCTTTTAATATTTTTTGTCAAACAATAGAGGAAAGAAATAACATTGATGTAAACTGTTAACTACAAGTGTATATCTGTTTGTTTATGTATTTAAAGTATCCTGCAGTATTATTATGTCAAAATTTATTTTTGGCATCAGACGTGTATGTTGTGGCCCCAAAACTTTATTAGACTACAGGTTTTATTCTGCCTCCTGAAGAAATAAACTATATGTTAGGATGGTCACCAAATAATACTATTAACTTCTACCTATAAGCAGCACTTAAATATTTACGATAAACTTTAGTGGAAACCCAGGCCTAAAATCTAGATATGTCTTAATGTAACCCCAGTTATTTTTTACTGAATGTCTGCTTTTGAGAATTGTCCCCTTGTGGCAATATTAGAACACATGTGACAAACATAATGGAGGACATTTTTTTTGTCTGTAACAGAAGCTGATCAAAGAATCTGCAACAAAACAGATTTGTTATTCCTCTACCATACATTTGAATACAATATGTGCATATGAAGGTATTTCTGAATATTTAGGTGCATGTCTCAAACACACAAATACTGAAAGCAGGTGCCAAATGGTGTATTGTTCCTTCCCTTATAATTTTTTTTTCTCCCTGATGTCTGAGAGCTACCTGGGGAAGCTGGTTGAAGAAGAAATTCAAGTGAAGGATCAAATTTCTGCTGAGAAAAGATTACAGAGTGGGAGGGAAGCTGTCTCAGCTTTTTTGTGCACCTAAGAAGTTTTTGTTAAGCACAGATCTTGAAAATTCATATGAGTACCTTCTTTTTTAATTTTTATTTCATGTAACTTAAACGAACATTCAGTTGAATATAATTAATGAAATAATGTAATTTCTAGTTTTAAAAATGCTCAAAATAACCACCATATTAGCTTTCACACAATTTTTCTTGTATTACAAAATAATAAAAGGTAGTGGAATCCTCCTCATTCTGTCTCTTCTGTGTTATCCTACTTACACTCTGGCACTTTACAAGTAATAATCCCCAAACCAGTCAGTGTTACGGTTCCTGTTTTTACTCCTATCACTTGTAGTCTATTCAGCTTGATGTCCCATCCCAGAGCACAGAGAAAAGAAAACATCAGTTAGGTAAACAGAGCAGACAGCTAGCCTAAGCCCCTGCCTAGTCCTAGAACTGCTCTCTGAGTCCTGGACAAACTTTCTGGAGAAACAAAAGGAGTTCCCTGGAATATTTCTAAACTTGGATGCACAGGTTAAATTTAAAATAAATTCCTAATGCAGAAAACAATGCATGCTTCAGTGAAGCAAATATCAAGTAATAGACACTCTTCCAAGTTCTTTATTTTGATCTAAATTGCCTATGAATTCTGATATTTTCTGGCTTAAGAAAATGGTCTTTTAGTATTTTAAGATTTCTAACGAAACATTACCTTTAGAGGTGAAAATGTTTAACTTTTCATTCTTTATTCACTCATAAATTAAATGAAGAACTTGACCTGGGCTAAATTTTAGTCCTGTCAGCAATTTCAGATCCTCTCCATTTCTGTAAGATCATGGTGTCTGCTCACATTTAATAAGACCTAGGAATATCTTCTTTGTGCCACAATGGAATCATTCACCCTGAAAAGCATTGTGTGGCTCTAATAGTTTCTTTTATGAGTCATATGTAATTCAGGTGAATAGAAAGGAATATTTACAATTACAAAGAAGGGGCAAGTGAAATAGACAACAGGATTTAGTGAAGAGATAAACTTTCCTACCCCTTAACTCAGGAGTTTTGAAAAAAATTCTTAGGAGTACCAACCGAAAGAATGGAAAAGTATTAAGTAGGCATAGTTCCCTGTTACTGCGTTCTTTGCAGTTTGTCACAGAAACAACTCATATATTCCGTGTGAGTCAGGAACAAACTTCCACTGGATTTCTAGGAAGAGCCTGATACTTTTTCCTGCCCAAGCAAATATCAATCTCATAGTTTGGGGGTTTTGTTTGTTTGTGTTTAGTTTGGTTTTGAGTTTTGTTTGTTTTGGTTTTTTTGAGTTTTGTTTTGTTGTGTTTTTTTTTCTTTTGTTTTTGTTATCTTTTTTTTGTGTCTGTGTTTTGTTGTTGTTGTTGTTGTCTTTTGTTGTTTTTTTTAGCTGTTGTTTAACTTTTGAGCTGTTATGCATTTTGTATTTTAAGACTTTCCTTGAGGATTAGCATCTGGTTTTGCTTGATATTTTTGAGACGTTGGTAAAAAGAGATTTTTATGTGGTGACCATCATTCTTACTGTTATTTATGAAATTTCTTTGCTGCCACAACAGAATCACTTCGTGCTTTGACAAGGAATCTTTTTACAGATGGAGTTGCAGACAGGCTAATTATAATTCCAGTAGCAAAGCCCTGGATCCAGACAATTTGCTATGCATGCTACATGGCTTTAGATCCTTAATATCTGCCTTTATAGAGTGGGATCTGTTCATTAAAAATCAGCCATTTATCTTACCATATATTTTATATTAAATACCATGACAACCACAGGGGCTTTTTTCATTTTCTGTTGATAGATTTTATTAAAAAGTGACTCACTGTCACTAATGAATCCTTAATGCATCTGCTGAATGAGTTGAGGAGATTTAAAGTGTTTACTTTACTTTTATCATTTATTATATATTATGATCCACATTTGATGCTTACTTACTCATCTAAATGGAATTGAATGTGACAAATTTGATCTCTGATTCAATGCTTATGCTACCTAGCTGACTAATTTTTCACAATGTGAAATGATCTGGGATTCTAGAAAGACCTGAGCAGCTAAAAAAGAAGTCAGAACTCACTCAGAATCGATGGACATATTCACTTCTGCCTGAGCAGGTGTCCTAGCTGGCACCACAGGCACAGGTCCCTGCCAGCTTAAGAAGTCTCATCCCATCGATCTGACTCCCTTCCTTACTTGCCTACCTTTGTGGATAAAAGGTGCCAGAAAGAATAGGGCTGAAAGTAGATAAACCTTTTTGACAGTGTACTATGGATGGGAGAACAAGTTGTCTACAAGTCCAAAGTACATTTTATTTTACTTTTCTATTGGGAGAAATAAAGACAGCTGTCCAGTCTTTCTTTTTGCTGTTTGTCTGTCTGCCAGACTAGGTCTAGGGAGAACAGGTTGCTGCTGCAGCTGAATCAGGTAGGTTTAGGTGAATAGGATTAAAGTAGTGCAGAGTCAGGAAAGGTGGGAAAGCTGGGAGAGAAACTTAAATTTCTGAAATGGTAAATGCGGTTGACCACTCCGAAATTGTAAACAAACTGATGCAAGATGTATGGAAACGGGCATGTTTGGAAACGGGGTAAAGGAGTTTTTGTTGCTGAGCAAAGTACAGATGGGTGGCAGGAAATGGGGGAGTTTGGTGGGAAGAATGATGAGGGCTGAAAACTTACTTTTCAATACATGGGTAAATGTAAGTATGAGTCATCGTCACACACCTTGCAGATTACCAGAGTAAGTTCAAGTGTTACTCATATTGTTCCAAATATGGGTTCTTTCACCTGCTTTACAAGAGCCAAATGGCACACAGAGTTGAGATATTTGATTTTATTTTGATTCTGCAAAACAGGTGCCAGGCATCTATCACAGCTGGTACACCTTTCAGGAAACAAGTGCACGCTTTTATACAAAGAGATAATAAAGAAAGAATGATGTAGACACAGGTGATTAGTCACGCTCATATAAAAACATTCTTAATGTACATGTGGAGGTCCAGTTCATTATACTATCATTTACATATACATATTTCCCTGGGGGTGTGTTTTTAGTCATTATAATCACCTAAGACAACTTAAGGTTTTTTTCCTATCCTATCAGGTACCATCAAGTTATTATTTAACATTATTTTCTATTACAGTTTCTGCTTCAATCTATTTGAACAATTAGTTGCCAGCGAAATCAGGATTTATGGTATTCTGCTTGTGAGCACTCTTCATTGCATTCTGTTGCTGGGTACTCTTCACTGCTCCATTGCTCTGGCACAGTGTTGCCATGGTTTCAAAACCAATCCATAGTTGCTGTGTACTCTTTTGTGGATTTTTAACCTCTTCTGATATCACAGATACACTACTGTTGCAGTAAAATCTTTTAAAGAAGATTTATTTGCATTAACAGTGATTTTTACTCATCTGATTGAAAATTTTGGATCTTTTAAGTTGGTAAGACTACTCACTAATTGTGGAGACTTTGAGTGACCTAAAAATACTTTTATTCTTAGGGTGAAAAAAATCATCATTTTCATTTATCATATTATATGCTGAAAAATAGAAACTTTGCAATATGTTGATCAGAACTTAAAAAATCCCAGTTAACATAAAATTTCATTAGTAATGTTAAATTACACAAATCAATCTTATGAAACAATCACCAAGCCCTTAGTGTGATTACAAAATTAATTTTGGGGTTTTTTTTGGTTTTCTCTTTTTACATTTGAACAATAGTAGCTAGGATACTGGGTGAAACTCAGTGAATTACAACTATGGAATTTATATATTCAAAGACAAGAAGCGTTCAGTTAGGTACTTTCTTTTAGGAGAAAGAAAAGATAATTAGAAGATAAGTTTTGCTAGTGCCTTATTTTATCATGGCCATGATTCCCTAGTGTTTTTCAAGGAAACGTGTAAAACAAAGACCTTAGTAGGTTACTGTTAAAATGAAACATTTAACATATCTATAAATATACTATCACATTAAACCCATAGAGTTTATTTAACACAGTTCACAGAAGGCGAAAAAACTGAATTCACAGTGTCTCGAAAAAACTCATAGTGCAGAGAGATGAGTAGACAGTGATAAGACTCGAAGAAGGTATTTTCTCATACACTTCAAAGCCTGAAGTCTGAGACGGCTTCAGTCTCAAATCACTACCTGCTCTCACTGCCTGTCAGAATAGACTGACTTGGAGTGTACTGGGAAAAATGATCCCCTTCACTACCATTTTCATTCCACTGCACTGAGAAACACTGTTAGTAGAAAAGCTACTTATATGGTAACCCTCTTAAAAAAATCACTTCAATAGAAAATAAATTATTCCCACCAGTTCAGTGGCCTAATATTTTAAAGAAAGGGGCTACACTGTTACATATCACAGCCATCCTGAAAAGCTACATGTAGGTGTTTGATTTTGGCAGACCACCATTCCTGCAGTCATTTATCAATATTCATTTTGAGCTGAACTGAGCTTTGTAAAACCCTTAAGCAAGTGTGCAGCAGCTGATTGTATAGGAGGTAAAACTAGGCTAGTATGTGTAGATCAGGCAGAATGTTGTCCCATGTTTTTGAAGAGTGGGAAGCTGATTCATGCTGGTGGCTGGCTGAACAAAAGCTCCATTCCACTTCTTCCAGGCTCAAGACTCACTTTTGGTAGGAGACAGAGATAGCATGTAACTTGCACACCGTTTTGGGAAATATTTAGCACAGAACTGCAGAATGGTTAAGGTTGAAATGGACCACAGTGGGTCATCTGGTCCAACCCCCCTGCTCAAGTAGGGTCATGCTACAGCACATTGCACAGGATTGTATCCAGACAGTTCTTGAATGTCTCCAGTGAGGGAGACTCCACAACCTCTCTCAGCAACCTGTTCCGGTGCACGGTAACCTGCACAGTAAAGAAATTCTTCCTCAGGTGTAACTTCTTGTGCATCAGTTTCTTCCTGTTGCCTCTTGTCCTATTGTCCTGCTGCTTGATCTTCATTCAGTCCAGGGCTGTTTCCATAGAGAAGAAAGGCCATTCTTTTCAGGCCCTACCAGTTTAGATCCAAGTGCCAGGGTCTCTTTACCTAGGCCTGTATTCTTTTTTTGACTTTCACCAAATATTCTTCCTCCTAGAGTCTCTTATATGCTCATAAATTACTGGGGAAGGAAGGCTCTACCTCAAAGCATCTTCATCGCAGTTAAGTAAAATCTAGACTTTTGTTTTGTTCTTTCAACTTGAGATGTTGAGAAACAAAAACTTGTTTTTGTCTAAAATCATCGAAAAATTATTCTGTTTTCTAGCAGGTTGAGGTATAGGCTGCATGCTCAAGGTAGTTCTGAAAGCCTGAGATATTCTAGTTTGAGAAATATGTTAAAGTATAATTAAAAAGAAGGCTGTAAATTGCTTAAATGATATTATTTAGAGGTTTTTTTTATTTCAGTTCAAACCAGTAATGGCAGTTAGTGGGACTCTACATAACAACAAGAATCCAGCAGTTTAAGTGATAAAGATTCAGATGAATCACCATAACCATGCTGAGCACCAGCATAACTATCCTTGAACTAACCTTTATCCTAATCTAGAAATGTAGGAACAGTAGAATTCCCTGCCTGGTCTTCTAACAAGCATTTAACTATCTAAAGACACCCTGCAGGGCATAACTTTTTATTCCATAAATCATCCAGTAAGCACTAGATAATGTTAATTTGCAGGCATGGGGCAAACTTAAAATCGAAGTAGCTCTTAGCTAATCTGCTTTCTCCCTACTCTAGCTCCCAGCAGTATAGTCAGCTGCAGAAAAAAAAATTATTTTACTTAGTGGTGGACATTTGACGAAATCTGTATATCATTTCTCATCCACTTCTAAATTTGCTCTGAAATAAAGCATATTTGATATTTAACTTATTATTAATATACTAGTACTTTATGTATAATAACAGGAAAATAGGTCCTAATATATCATGGTGTAATATAAAACAGGCTTTTTTATAAATTATGAATTTTAAATCTAAGAAAAAAATTCCCTATAAAGTACATATTGATGTGACATTTCTATTTATTCTGTTCCCTTACCAAAGCATGTCATTTTGTGTGTTATAACATTTCATTACCTAATATTTCTAAAATATTCTGAAGTTGAATGATGAAAGAATGAATTCACATGAGTTATTACATTACTTCAGCATTTTAATGAAGGAAGAGTTTTTCTGAGCTATAGAAATGAAGAATTTTCTTTCTGTTGTACGTCTTCACCATAGAGATCCAGCTATATGGACTGTTACCACTCTATAGGTCTGTTATACTTCTTGTCCCTTAACAGTAGAACAAAGATTATTTTGATGTAATAAGGTCATAAAACTAGCAAGAAATAGAGTAGACATTCCTGCTGAAAATGATTTATATTACATCTTTAATTTGGACAAGAGTTAGAGAAGCTGTAGACTTCACCAGCTCAGCGTCTGAACTTACTGCACTTTAGTGTCATGGCTCATGGCTGCCCACAGTCAGCATCAACTAATATTGCGGTCTTAAGGAATTTGAATAATTTGTAAAAAGTTGCACAACCTGCAATATTTTCTGCTAAGTTTGACCATGAGTTTACCTTTTTCATCTGTAATGTGGAGTGAAAATTATGCAGCTGCTAAAACTGTTCAAAATATTTGAATGTAATGTAAATAAAGACTTTTGAATGTTTGTGGAGGGAATAGTGAAACTATATGGATGGTTAAAGATGTGAATAAGAAACAGCTCAGAAGCTCAAATAATTTGAAACTTGAAAGTTCTCTAGACATCTAGTTATGTCTAGAGTATATCTACTTGAATATATACAGAATTATGGTCTTATATGTCTGTCCTGTCACATATATAATACTACTTCTACTATACAACTCAATACTCCTGCTGTACTATACAATACTACTAAAACAATACTGCCACTACTACTACCCCTGCTGCTGGTACTTCTATAAATAGGTAATATTAATACTACTTCCCTTCCACCAGGAATTTTTGGAGGCTAAATACTTTGTAGATTATGAAAGAAAAAGATTCTGTGGGAGTAATGCAAATACAGATGACAAGTATCCCTGCAACATAAATGATAGAAATTTGGGTATGTACTTCAAACATTTAGGTGTGTGTCACAAAATGCTTAAAGAGTAATGACAATTTTTTCATAATTTTTTCCTTTGGATTCTTGCAATATTTAAAAAATCAATTAAAAAAAAAAGCAGAGAAAAAGAGTGGATATTTATAAAAATTTGGAGAGGTGGATGGCAAAAATCCCTGTGTACTATCTGAGATTTAACATCACTTCTTTTTTGCTGATTCCTAGTTTTCTGTACTTGAAATGTTGAATTGTACATATGTAAGTCTGTTATGCATATACACAAAGTGTGTTTTGTACTGGAGAAGTAACACATACAGCTGAGGAGAAAAGAGGTTGACTTTGCTTTGCTCGGAAAGATTTTTTTATTGTATGATCTGTGGCTCAGATAAACTTCCATCTCAATTCATCTTGTCTTTGATGACGACTCAGAGATAATAAAATATACCATAATCACTAAGCTTTAGGAAAAGGTTCCATTGTCACTTAAATCTTATTAATAAAGCAAACATTGCTTTTCAGATTGCTGTGTTGTAGATCTTGCCTAGAATAAAGAGCCTCATGGACCCTTAACCTCAAGATGTATGAGGAGGTCAGACTGTGTTGAAATTCAGGCACTGATAAAATCATGTCTGGAATCTGTCACCCTAGTCTGTCTCCATATTGTACAAGAGAAGAAAAATTGTTTTCAGTTCTGTAAGACACTGAGGCAACCACTCCTCCACCTCTGGATCTGTATCCACAAGAGAAGTTTATATGCAGTTTGAAAACTGAGACATTTCCTGCAGACCTTCAAACTAGCATTTAGCTGTGTTCATTTCAGCAACTCCAGACAACTTCCTTAAAACTAAAAGGTAGAAATAGTGACATGGAGAGAGGAAACATGCCAGCCAGCTCTCCAAAGAGGGATATTCTCACATGTTTCTCCCCTCCCAGAATATAATAATCCTGTGAGGCAGAGGAAGGAAGGTATTTAGAGAAGCAGAGGAAAAGGAAAAGAAGGAAATCAGGACAGGAGAACGAGTACAGTCTTTGGGTCTCATGCCTTGTCTCCAGAATTAGAGTACATCTAACCTTCAGAACTCCTGATCTTCAGCAGCAGAATGAACATTTCTCTTTACTCCCAGAAATGCACTTCTTGATATCTTCTCCTCTGAAAGAAAAAAATTAAATAAATTGTGTAAATGAGGAATTGAGAACAGTGAGTGCATGAAAGTACAAAAAGAGGTAAATCCATTGCACAGTTCTCCTTTAGAGAAGCAGTCTGTTCAAATTTAAACTAGTGCATCTATGATAAACAGAAGAGTAATTTCTATTTTAGTAAACATGAGAAATATTTTATGTACAATATAAATAAATATCATGTGGAGAATTGCTATGATAATTAACAATCAAATTGTCAGAGATGAGTATACATTGTATATTATCCTTGAATATCCATATAATTAATACAGAAAATTTTCTTTAAAGTATTTCCTGAACAACTGCACCAAAACTGTTTCTTTATACTCCCAACTCAAACAACCAGAGAAAATTTTGCATTTTGGAATTTATGATGTAGTCAATATGTGATGGAATAAGTAATCACTTGCTTATAATATCCATCTTTGCTGTGAATTGTAGTAGCACATACCTTAAATGAAAATGAAGCATGCCATTGAATAAAGCATGTAAAAAAATCTGTTTAACTGTGTACAGACTTTCAATGCACTGGCTCATGATATATCAGGCTATTTTTCTCAGTAAAGTTCTTCTTGCAATATCATCTTCATCAATTGAGGCAGGAAACGACGTGGAGAGAATTGATGTGGTTACATATTTGTGACTTGGTTTAGGCAGGTGATTCTAGAATAAGTTTTGCTTAGTTTAGCATATCTATTTGCATTCAAAATTAACAGTCAGCAAACACGTATTTTCTCTTGCAGAAGTGACAAAAGTATCTCCTGCGTATGATGCCTGGCATTTCAGTAGATGGTTAGAACTTAGTTTCTATTAAAAATGATACATTGTTAATCTCAGAATTTGTTTCTAACACACATATTCAGGTTTTACAGACCTCCAGTAAAGTAGTAAAATAGGATTCTTACCTTTTGCTTTGCACTTCACTTATCTGTATTGTGTTACTGTATTATTTGTGTCTTGTGCTTCCACTCAATATTTGCAGAGCATAACTAGGAGGTAAATCAGGAAAAATATTTCTTAGCAAAAGACTAATGCTGATGTATTTACTTCCTTCTAAAGAAAACATACTGAATTATATAACAGCAACTTTGTTCTCAGCAATTCACAATTGCTTTGGGTCATTGGTTCATTTTTCTCAAAGCTAAGAATTTGAAGAGGACATAAGGTTTAAATATCTGTTTCTAGCTCTTAGCTACATTTTAATTACACTACCCTACCTTTTCACCTATTATGAATTCACTGTGAAAGTATTCCCCATATTCACAACACTTTCCAGCTGCACAATGGTGTACTGCAGTGCTGCCAGGGTGATTGCATTGTAAGGCTCAGAGTTGGAGTAGGCTGGGGCATAGCTCAGGTAATAGTAGAGCAGTCAGCCGAGAAGTGACATACTTTCTAACATTTCTTCTGATGATGAGTAAAGAGATTATAATTTCTGCATTTGTATCCCTTTAATAATTTCCCAAGTTATGAGCATGTTTTATTATTCATTGGTATGTTTTGAGAAGTACATGAATTCTGTTGAATTCACCCATAGAGGAATTGATTTGCCATTACACACAATTCCATTTTAAATGGAGTTTAAAAATTTACTAAGAGCATTCTGTTTTCAAAAATGCAAAGTTCAAGGATCCATTGTAGAAGAACTTAGGGAGGACACTTAACAGAAAGATAATCCTACTGTGAAGAATTCATAATTTGAGGTCAAATCAGGGAAAGAGACAGTGTAGGACGCATGGTGTAACAGAGAGAATCATGAGGAAATGGCCTCAACTGTGCCAGAGGAGGTTCAGGAGGACATCAGGAGGTATTTCTTCACTGTAAGGGTTGTCAAGCATTGGAATAGGTTGTCCAGGGAAGTTTTGGGGTCACCATCACTGGAGGTGTTCAAGAAATGACTGGATGTGGCACTTACTGCTCTGGTTTAGTTGACATGGTGGTATTCTTTCAAAGGTTGGACTCGATGATCTTGGAGGTATTTTCCAACCTTAATGATTCTATAATTCTACGATTTTATGTTCAACAGTGTTGTAAGCCAAAGAGGAATTCATGTCTGGTCTGTTAGGTTGACCCTGACAGGGGCCCATCAAAGCCCTTTTATCTCTCACCTGCTCAGCTTGGCAGGGTAGAGAAACTGTAGCAAAAGGCTGGTGGGTTGAGGTAAGGACAGAAAGATTACTCAGGAACTATCATCATGGGCAAAACAGACTAAACCTGGGGAAATTAATTGAATTTATTACCAACCAAAATCAGAGTATGACAACGAGAAGTAAAACTAAATCTTAAAAACTCCTTCAACCCAACACTCTGTCCTTCCCTATTCCTGTTTCTCTACCTTCTGCCCTCCAGTGGTGCTGTGGGATGGGGAATGGGCATTATAGTCAGTTCATCACATGTTGTTTTTGCCACTGCTTCCTCCTTGGGTGAAGTTGTCCTTCTCCTGCTCCAATGTGGCATTCCTCCCATGGGAGATAGCATGCCACAAACTTCTCCAATGAGTCCTTTCCATGGGGTGCAGTCCATCAAGAACAGGCTGCTCCAGCATGGGTCCCCTGAGGGGTCAAAAGTCCTGCCAGCAAACCTGCTCTAGTGTATCATCTTTTCTCCACAGGTCCACAGATCCTGACAAGAGCCTCCTCCAGTGTGGGTTTCCCACAGGGTCACAGTATTCTTCCAGGCATCCACCTGCTCCAGCATGGTGTCCTTCAGGGTCTGTAGGTGGATCTCTGCTCCAGTGTGAACCTCTATGATCTGCTGTGGGACGGCTGCCTCACCATGGTCTACACCACAGGCTGCAGGAGAATGTCTGCTCCAGCACCTGGAGCACCTCCTCCCCCCTCTACTTCACTGACCTTGGTGTCTGTAGGGTGTTTGGCTCACATATTTTCTCTCCTCTCTACTCTGGCTGCCATTTGCTTCTGCTCAGTAATGTTTTCCCCTTCTTAAATATGTTATTGCACAGGCGCTACCACTGTCACTGATGGGCTCAGGCTTGCCCAGTAACAAGTCCATCTTGGAGTCATCTGACATTGGATTTATTGGATATAGGGGAAACTTTCAGTGGTTTCTCACAGAAGCCACCCCTGAAATGCCCCCACCCCACATCATCCCACAGCTACTGAAATTTTGCCACATAAACCTAACACACCTGGAGAAAAAGCAAGTCAAATAGTGGAAGATATATTTCTGTCACATAAATGTGTACATACACAACTTCAGTAAGAATGCCTTGAATTTAAGATTTGCACTATATACATTCTCATCTTGACTTTCTAACTATATTTTTGTCTTCTTTTCTTTTATTTTGGCCCCAAAGGAGACCTTTGAAAAGAACAGGCAGTAAACTGCTTCCTTTATAATTCTGGACTCTAATAGAAGTGTCAATTGAAGGTGATGGGAACATATTACACTCTCATAGTATAAGCCTCAAGAAGCATTTTACAGCAAACCATCAGTCAGACAGAAGGCGGCCATGGAGATATTTAGCTTTACTTAACTTATTGTTGTGCATCCTCACACACATAGCATGCCTTCCTAAAACATAATTATGAACATTAATAAGCAATAATATAAGTTAATTGTATGTGTCCACCCATGATTCCAGCACTCCTTCTGGAACTGTGACAGTGCGAACCTTCAGGGTTAGGAAAAGGCAATGATATTAATAGTTCTACAAATTCCCCCAAAATAGACTGGTTTTTTGAGGGTGGGGCCTTTGCTGAGAGTTTAACTGGAACATGTAGAAAATATGCGTGACTCTATCAGTGATGTTCATCCCAGCAACTAAGAGCTACTAAAACATGAGTCTTGGTGTCTGTAGGAGGGATAGGCACTTCCAAGCAGAGGTTAATCACATTTTAAGATAGCTAATTAATCTATGAAATGAATCACCCTTAAAAAAGGCTAAAAATAAGAGAATGAGATAAATTACTCGATAAAGACCATGTGCATTACCTCAGAAAAAACACAGTTGGATTTGATGCTAAATGTGAAAAAAAGCAGAAGCAATAAATTGGTTATGTTTAGAAAGATTATAAACATTTGTCAGTATCCTAACATTTTCTGTTCCAAATCTTAATTTTATTTTCATTTATGCTAATCTATTGTACTTAACTTTAATGGGAAAAAATGTTCAACAGCAAAGTATAAATGAAATACACTTATTTTATGCTCAGTGGGGCCCAGTGTATCAGCATTCTGCACACTAATATAATTGAACATGAAGTGCTTACTCACCCAACTGATGTTAGATATCAGTAGGACCACTTCTGTCACTAAATGTTGATGGATTTGGCTTGAATTTCTTTGAAACATGTTTACTTCATTTATCACCACTTTTTCAGGCCTCTATAAAATTATCGAAGGAAAACCAAAATAAAGGAGTACTTTAATTACAATGTTTCCTCAATGGTAAATCCCTTGTCTCAGTAAAACTCATTTCAGTGTTTTTCTCACCTGTCCAATATATTTTACTGCACAAAGATTTCCCAAAAGCCACTAGAACTTTGACAATAATGTTTGACAAGACAAAGTGAAAAAAAGTGTTCACATTGAAGTGCATGATGCAGCAAGAGAGAGCTGCTGATTCATCTCCCTTGTTGTGAACTATATTATTGGCAGCTGTATTAGGGATGTCACCTCTATCTTGCTGTACCACCAGTATAGTTTCCATTCCTCACCAAATGGAGATACCAGTATCTTTTTTTTTTTTTTTTAACCCAGGGTGAATCCTGCATTTGACCTATCAGCTTCATTGCATCTTAATTAAAAAAAAATAATTCATTTTTTCGTAAAACTTTTTAATTTTAATTGAATTTTTCTCCACTTGGGTTATCTTGCTTTTTTGTTCCATTTCAAGAAATATGTTCATTTCGTGTGTCCTGAAAATAGAGAATCTTCCTTATTTTAATAACTAATCTTTACAGTTTTTCTTTGTTCATGCTACTTGAATAAATATTTCCAACCTCAAGATGATAAATGTTGCTATAAAGGGGGAGCAAATTGCATCCCCATCCACCAAATAATACCGCTAATAATCTCAGCAGCTATCCACATGATTTAAAGGTCCAAAAAGCCAATGAAGACTTTATTTACATCCAGAAGGTGCTAAATCAAGATTTACCTTTAGCATTTATCATGAAAGAAACCACACAAGAGGAACTGACTGCAACGCTTGGCATAAAAATTCAGCTTCTTGAGTATAAAGCTAGTGAATGTTCTGGAGGATTGCACAGACCACTCTGTAATGTAACTACATTACGAAATAGTCACAATAGTGAGGCAAGATACACACAGTGGCCAGGAATAATGCCAGAAGCTGAGCAAGCAAAGCTGAGTTTTGCCTATGTTGTCCCAGTACTCTCTTCGTTGTCAGTAATGTTCAGGCTCAAGCTGTTTCATTTAGATCTGACCATGTACTGCAGCTCCTCAGGCTTTTATTCAGAAGAATATACATGCTGGATCACCCGTGAAAGGAAGGTAGCCTGTATATGCTCACCAGGGAATTGAAGAAAACAGACGGTCAAACTTTTCTCCGCTTCTTTTTCTAAAGGTTGCTATCATCTATCCCTTCAGAAAAGTTCAGGGTTTCAGAACATGTTTGAAATCTTTGATCCACATTTTGTCACAGTGTTCCAGGCAAGCGTCTCATTTAGGAAGGTGGATGGTATAAGAAGAAATTGTTTAATTTTGTCTCACAAAAATAGACTGCCTCATAGCCTGACCAGATGAGCATTCTCTTGGGTTATCACTTAAGTAACCAAAAGAACGCAAACTTTCATGATTATGAAAATCAGAATGAATCTCAGTGATTTGCCTACCTCAGAAACTCTTTATCTCTAAAATAGAACCAACTTATGTTTTGATCAGGAAGAATGCTGTAACCTTTACTTTTATGAATAGTGAATACAAGATATTCTGAGTTACTATAATTTCCCTCATGCAGAATCCTATTTAAATTCAGTTCCACAAATCAGCTAATTTTAATGTCTTTTTCACCCTCTTGGGTTGAAATAAATCCAGGGATATCTCTTTTGCCATTAATATATCAAGTATCAGGTCCTATAAATTACCAAAAATACTTTTCTACTAATTTTCTCTTCTGTTTTAAAAAATCATAAGTTTGAAACTTGTGAATGATAAGTATTGGTAATGTTCTTTCTTAATTAAAATATGCACTTTAAAATCATCCTCAGACAGAAAAGTAGGCAAAACCCAAAGGAATAATCTGAATGGTATAGGTTGCACTTTATAAATCAATCAGAAATAAAAATTGTGCTTTATACCATGAATAAGTTATTTTAATACAAAGTTTCAAGAATAAAGTTTGCATACTCCTTGAAGAATTTATCCTTATATCAAGGAGTCTATGGTACTGTGATGTTGCAAAGACAGTAAAGCCTGCAGAACTTCTTTGTAGGAATGAAATTGCACGAAATTAGAATTCTAATGTCATCTTCTTTGAATCCTTATATTTTCTAAAGAATGACACACACACAATTTTATATTCAGGTGATAAGATTTTAAAAAAAGAAGGAAAAAGAAAAAATAAAAAAGAGAAGAAAAATTGAAAAAGAAAATAAAAATTGAAAAAGAAAATTATTTTTAAGTGGAAGAACATAACCTTATGTCACCACATTGTGATGATGGGTGTGGGGTACCTATAATTAACATTCCTGAAAGTTTTCGATACTATAAGCATGTGAAATACAATGAAATGAAAGGCACAAATAACAACAGCCACACTGACAACATTACACAACACAGCAGCAGCCCAGCAGCAGGGGTACTAGGATGAGTCTGCCTCTCAATCCCGAAGCTTTCTTAGGAGGTTTGTTTTCTGACAGTGTAGAGTTCAGAGCTGTCCAGTCATATCATAGGATTAGATGTTACTACACATTAATTAAAGCTCATCTGTTTGCATACTCAGTGATCTTGCCTTAAGTCTAACAGCTTGTACTTTAAGCCTTAGTAGAACAATCCTGCTTCATCTGTGGCTTCACCAGGGTGTTTCCTAGGCACAGGTTTTATTTGTTACTCTTTTATGAGATATGGTCCCTGGTATACAAATCTCTTTGGAACTGATACCTGGTATAAGGAAGGGCAATAGGTCTGGGGGTGCTATTTATGTAAATTGTGCCTATGTTTCTAGAAAGAGTTAAGACCAAAGTTATAATTTGCTCTAATGTGATGATCCAGCACCAATCTGCTGCCTAGCTTGGTGAAATGTGATTTGGGTATGACAGTGAAAACAAAGTCACAAATGCTGGACCCCAACAACAGGTGTAACAGATAGTCATTGTATAACAGACATTGAAGGTACAGGTGCACACTATAGTTCGGCTCAAAACCACTTCTCAATGGATTACTCAGCCACCAAAACCCTCACAGCAAAGACAAGTCAAAGCGTTGTCATGGATGCTGCATGCCTTTATAACTTCTGTCACTTTCAGAAAGACTTTGAGAAAAACTGTGGGTTTTTCTTTTCCGTGTTAGGAAAATCCCTGTGGAAAGTCAGACATGCAAATCAACTTACTCTAGGCTTATGCTATCAACCACTGTTCATTCTGTCTCCTGAGGAGATCCTTAAGGCCATCCTAATCTCCTCAACACCCCCTCCTAGCAAATCTGCATTCTTCACAAAGGGTACTGGACCAGCAAGTTGACCAACACAACACATAATCCCTGCAGACACTCACATGTGCAGACAGTGATGATGCATGACCTGCTTGATGAGCTGTTTGCTCAGACACTCTCCTTGCAAATGCATCTAGCACTACTTATGTGAAGGTATCTTGTGCACACAGCATGGCATAGTCCAGCCCTGAAAGACAAGGATGTGAAGACAGGAGGCAGAGGAGGAAAATATAGCACTGAAAACATCCTGGGCATTTGGTACGATGAATGTGCTCACATCCCAACCCCCTTTCATCCTCTCTCAACTCTGCACTGCAAAAAGCTGGACAGAAATGCTGGCACATGTCTTCTGCATTTACGTCCCTAAAAATATAAATACCTTGTACACCTTGGTGGAGGATACCCATGGATCCATGCACGTCTTTCTCTATCCTCTCACCTTATTGATTCCAGCATTTACACCCAAGGAGATCTTATCCTGGAACAAAGGCATAGGGAAGTATTTCTCATCATCCTCATCCTTCAAGGATTTAGTCATGGGAAAGTGCATGTGCACAGGAAAAGGTTCAGGGCCATAGAAAACAGATATTGAAGCTCAGAAATTATCTTGACCCATTGTTTTTCTTCCTCAGATCCCTACCCTGAAAGCCTGTGCATGCAAGAAGCACGACTGCCACAAAGCACCCCACCCTCTCACAGTTTGACACACTTGGCTCTACTGCAGCCTTGCCCCATGAGTACACACAGCATAGCACTGAGCTCCCTTCTCCCCAGGCCAGACTGAGAAATGCTGTGAACTCAGACAGCATCCTGCCTGAACACTCTGAACAGGCTATTCATTTGAGTCTCCTGCTAGGAATGGGTCCTCACCTGCCACCAGAAAGCTAGGAAAAGCCATGGTGGATGGCTGGCTGTAGCCCCTTTTCCCCTCAATAGACGGCCTTCTCGTCATGATGTGTACTGAGAAGAAAAAGTTACTTCTTTTTATATCAACAGATGGAACTTACAAAAGTTTTAATAAGAAAGATTGCATGAATAGTGATTAGTCAGAGTACATGCAAACCAAATAAATAAGCACATCATATGTTGAGGTCAGATGGTGTTAGCTCTGAAAGTTTCATAATACGACAATAATTTCTTTAAAACATTTGGCATTTTACTAAACAAAACTGCAAATGCATGACAGAGAAGGATAGCAAGAAACAACTAGTAAAAAAAGTGAGTACTGGAAAGTAAATCAAACTGGATCAAAAAACAAAGAGAAACAGCAGGAACTGTCACAATTGTAAGACATAACCGCTGCCTTGCTTCAATAAGCCTACTCCATTCTTTTGTTCAAAAAACAGTTATATTCTTTGCAACACAGATGAATGACCAAAAGTAGATGTTTTACAAAATAAAAGTGCAAAATACAGATGAATAAACTAAGAAACTATGACCTTACTTGAATAATACATAGAATATTTGCTCATAGACCCTTATTGAAAGGTATTCTGAAAACACAGGCAACGAATTTGAACATTGCAAATATAGATACATACCAAATAATCTATGTCTATGTATAAAAAATTATTAAAACTCCCTTAAATTTGTGCTGTGATTTACAACTGCTGAAGCAGAAAGTCACTCCTGAGAAGATGACTAAGGTTGTTTTGCATTTCTATAGTGTTCATATCTCAGTGTGCTTTTCAAAAGAATAAAGGTATTTAAATATTCATTTTGATTTAGAGATATTCTGAAAGCAAGATGACAAAATAAACAGGATGACACAAAAGAAATAAAAAAAAATAGAGAGAAAATTAGACCAATTTCGGTACTTATTTAACTGTTCATAGGAACAATTATCCTTTATAATATAGGTGTGAAATACAAGAATAAAAGCCAGTTTAGGCAGTCTTTAGATAAGTGAAACTATCTGCAGTTGAGCTGGATAGTTGATTGCTACTCAGAAAAAAAAGGCTGAAGATTAAATATTTATTAAAGTCATTTGACTTTGGCATTCAAATGGACTAATTTCATGGATCTTGTTAAATAGATTTTCACTGAGTCTTCAAATACTTTACAGTGAACAGAAGGGAATTGTGCATATATACAAAACTATGCCTTTTTTTGCATATGAGAGTTGAGGAAGTCTTTCTACTTTTTACTAGGAGTGACTAAAGCTATGGTCCAAACAGCCTATTTTGCTAACATCTACCAATGAAAATAGTAGGATGAATGACTGCCCAGGATCTCTTATCTAAAGAAAGTAGTTCTCTAGTTTGGTGAAACTTTAAAGCACCTTGTTAGCAAGTGAACTAGGCATTTATAACAACCAATATTTTGACCTTTAAGAATCTATTACTTTTGCTCAACTGGCAAACATAGCTGGAAGTGATTGATGAACTATTTTATTTCAGGGACATACATGAAGGAAATACCTCATATTTGTACCTCGCTGTTAAGAAGTCTGCCCTAGTAGTCTGAATTGAAAACATTATGTGCACCTTATACTGCTGAATTTTATGAACTGAAATGTATATAAGCAGTAATGAAAAGTACGTGTCATACGGTGAGATGAATGTAAAGGTTATTCTAATTTGTCCTTTTTTAAATATATATACACTGTTTTCTGTTCCCTGCTCAGAAGCTCATTTTGCCTATCAGCATAGAATAGTCCAAGAGTTGTAATATATTTCTAACGGTGCCTAAATTAAGTCTATGAATTTTTTAGTGCTTTTCGCCTTGAACACAATATGTAAGGACAGAGTTTTCAATAATCCTATTATTTGGTACAGAAATGGGCTAGGGCTAGTGAAGTGTCTGATGCTTTTAGCTTCCAATTAGTGACTGCAGTTCCTGCATATAAAATTGCAGAGTAATTTAGCTGCAGTTATATTTATCAAACAAGAAGCAGAAACATCGTACACCTTCCAAGAAATCAGATTTTAAAGTTATTATCACCTATAAATGATATTATTTACTAAAATCTTCTTTTCCCTTTACATGTTGTGAATATAAAACATCTTGTCCTTCTTTAAGATAAGTCTTTTTTGAGGAAACCAATGAGAACACCTCAGATGAAGCTTAAACTGTTATTCATTTTCTATTTGAATTTACATGGCTGCATATTAACACAAGTTAGAGTTTTATTCCAGTGGTATTTAAGTTTTTTGTTGTTGTTGTTTGTTTGTTTGTTTGTTTTTAAATTAGAGAGTTGATTTTTGTGCCTAAAGTTTGGCAAGTATCAAGGAGTTTAGAACTCTCTCATCCTATCTCTCAGATACTCACAGACCTAATTTCTTAGCAAGGAGGTGTGAAGTAAGAGATCTCAATTATAGGTAAGTGTAAGTATGAGTTAAGGAATGAAAAAACTGAATATAATCCTCCTATTTATAGAGTTAAGTATGGAACCACTTGTGCATTTGGAAGTGATGCTGCTAACTTGGGAGGCAGCATTGTAACTTGGATAAAACCTTCCGGAGGGATTTTTTGATCTGTTTGTTAAGATAAAACCCACAATGGTTATATCTATTATGATAAAACATGGAGGGGAAAAAAAGAAAGCATCATACATAATGAACATCTTGCTGAAGCACTGTTTAGCATTTGTGCTTATATAAGAGTTTTGCTAAAGCAGTATTCTAAGTGTACTTCAAAGAGCTCTTTAAGGGTTCTCCACAGAGCTTGTGATCAACAGCTGATCTATTCATAAAAGAATGTGCTGAGTAGGGTACAGGTTGTAAATGTGGGGAGACCCTGTGTCTCTGTGATAGACAAGGGGCAACAACAGCCATGTCAGAATGTAGCAACAGTTCAGAGCGCCTTGAGAAACAAGAAGAAACTCTTCAGTAAATGTTTTAGTTAGTGGGACTTGTTCTCACCTCTGTGCAAAAAAGGAATCCAGAACCAAATAAGCTTTGTATTGACCTACAGGATGTGCCAATGCCCTGCTTGTAGGCATGCATGTGGTAACATCTTTTCAGATGAAGCGTGTCAGGACTACGTGTAGAAAAATAAACTGTCTGAGTCTTTGCCATCTCTGTCAGGCCAGCCTTGGTCAGCAGCCAGACTACCACCAGTGTGCTCTCTCACTGCCCCTTGGTGGGACAAAGGGAAGAAAGCACATACATAAGAATGAGAAATATCCATGTAGAGAGAAAGCCATGAAGATCTACCAACTACCACCACTGGCAAACAGATTCTACCTGGGGAAATAGAACTTAATTTATTAAAATAAAAGTAAATAATTATTGGTTCAAGTAGAGTGAAACAAAAAGACAAACATTAAAGCATCTTTCCTTTCCCCTTTCCCAGGCTTACTCCAGACTCCTCTACATGCTACTGAGCGGTCCTCACCCTTTTGTCCTGCTCCACTGTATTTGCTCAGCCATGGAGCTTCCTCTACTCCTCCTCTGACCTTGGTTTTTGTGCAGCTGTTTTTCACACCTTTTCCCTCACTCCTTTGCTACACACACTTTCCCGGAGATGCTCTCACCTCAAATGTGGACTCAACCATGGAGCAACCCCAGCCTCTCCTCACAGAACCCCTGCAGCCCTCACTGCCCACAGTTGTGCATTGGCATCCCTTACAACTCTGGATCAGGTTTGTAAAACAAGGTCAGCTTCAGCCTTTCCTAACTGGATTAAAATCAGAGGCACTTCATGGACTTTTGAGTGCTCATGACTTAAAAGTTTAACTGGACAGACTAGCTGAAATCTGTAACAAATATTGCAGATATCTCAGCAGATATGTGCATCTAAAGAACATTTTTTTCCTAACAAATAACAGAGGGTAAAGGAACACATCTGTAACTGTGTTGTATTTCAAGATGGGTAATAATTACTGGTCTTGCTGCAATATTGAGGAGTAAGGCAAGATAGGGCCCTGGTGTAGTTAGTGATTTTTTTCAGCTCTGGAAGCTTCCTGACTTCCTTTCAGGGGCATGCAGGATTGTTCACATCTCCTCTAAAAGGATCGTGCAGACTGTTGTTCTCTTCTAATTATAGCATTTCAAACTTATATTAGTCTCTGAATTACTTGAGTTCTGCAGAATTTGGGAAATATTGGATTGGAACCTCTGCATAGAGAGATGACAGGGAGGGATTAGGTAATATCCCTATATTACTCTTTTCTTTGCTTCTGACACATAAAATACTGGGGTCTTTCATTGCTTATGACACAGGAAATATTGGGGTCTCTCATCAAAACTTCTCTGTTGTCAGATATGGATACACAAAAGTTTCATAAATCTCTCCAGAATCCCTGGAAATAGTCCTAGTTCTCACTGGTTTTCTGATACTTACAAACTACTTTTGGACTCAATCTGAAATGCTACAAACAGAAATTATTTTAATAAATAAGGCACTTGTACCCTACAACCTCTATCATTTAATAAGTCTGATGAGTTTTTAAGTAAGATGCTACTGTATTTTGAATCAATTGCCAAGTCTAAGTTTAGATTCAGGCAAGAATGCAAAAGATCCCTTTCTGTGGACACAGAGATGTTTTTGATGCCGGATAATCATCCAGTAAATGGTTACTGGTCCCTTTTCCATTGTTTAACTTCTTCAAAACAGATCTTTTATGAGTCAGGTAGATAAATCCGATAGCTTCAAAATGGGTTGATTAACATAACAGGTTTGATTGGTCTTTGGGGTAAAAGATAATGTATCTACTTGCCTTATAAAAATTGGGAACGTAGACATCTAAGAAATTCTTTATTACTCAAAAAAGTATCAAATACACTGATTGTCAGCCTATAAAATATCACTCTAACTAGCACAATGAAATAAAATCTTTCTAATAAGATTGACCTTCACATGCTATTGGAAAATGACTCTGGCATCAGGATGCACAAATCCTTGGGGAAAAAATCTCAAGGGAAAAGTTATTCTGCAGCTAACCAATAATGAGAATTTTCTTCGGTGAATAACTGGCAAATTATCTGCTTTGAAAAGATTGTATTTAACATCAACTGCAGGGGAAGTTATTTGAGGATTTTTTTTTTCAATCATTAGATCCCTCACTAAGACTTACACAGACATATCAGTGCTCATTTTCAAATGTTCAAAAGTTTTGGAGGACATGGAGGATATCTGTGGATGTTTTACATTAAAAAAAAAAAAGAAAAAAGAAAGTATTTAATGGTTTTGAAGAACTAAGTTTATCAAACTGTGCTGGAGCCACATATCTACATGAAGAATGTTGAAGGATGTTAAAGAATGGGATCATCCATTAAAATTATAAACTGTGAATCTGATGCAGCTGGAGCTGCAATAATCAAATGGATTCCTGGTTTAACATTGACATCTTTTACCGTTTGCCTGAGTGCCTGTGGTAGACTAGGCATGTAGTTAGGCAGGCAGTGGGTATATGTGCATGTAGGAACTCTGAATAGGGAGCAAGAAGCCAAAAAAGAGGACACATGGTATCCTGATTAAGTTCCCAGAGGATATTCTAAACTACTTCATCCTATGGGTCATTTATTTAAACTCTTGCTAAGAGTACACCCAAATAAAGGAGGTGTGATATATGAACCACTAGCCCAGACTCCCATTATACTGAGTACTGGAATGAATTTATTCCACTTTGGCATGTCCATTTAGCCGGATTCTTTGCTGTCATAACACTCTTTTAATTTTTAATCATAGTGTCCTCAGAGTGGTGCCACTAGTAGAGAGTCTTGAGTCATTTCAATGCACTAATTCTCTTGTGTGGAAGGAACTGTAGCATCCAGATACAGAGAAACACTCAAAAACTGCCTGTGGTCTGAACATGTTAGATGCAGTTAGATGGGAAGCATATACACATGGTAAATCACTGAAAATGCCTAGCATTTTTACTTCAGCCTATTGAACTTCTGAACAAGCAGGTAAATTAATTAATACCTTTTCAAGAGAGTAGAATCGGAATAAGTATGACTTAGGGAAGTTTTTTGATCCTACATCTTTTGCATCTAGTTCATCAAAGTCTGAGTCAGGTCACTAAGGTCCATAAGTCATCATTATTCAGTTATGTAAATTAAGCTTATGGTCTAATTCCCATTCCTGGTGGGCAGGGTCATGGGAGTTTATACTAACTGTTGCTAATGAAACAGTTCAGTGTCTTGAGGATGTCAGTTCCCATTTTGTTCTCAGAGAGCATCCTTCTCAAAAATTATTGCAAGTTAAAAATTAAAGCAAAAATAAATTTTTTCCTGAGACTTTCTGGACAGAAGATATAAAAAATTATGTGAGGGAGAATTCTGACAGATTTATCCTGTATATACAGAGTTATCTGATAGGAATAAAAAACTCATTTATAAAACCATCAAAATAGTGTCAGAGTGTTTAGCAATGATTACAAGTTAAACAGGGGGTTCCCAGACATTTAAAACCTGATAGGAGTGATCAGCTATCACTTGAAAAGAATCCCTTACCTCAAAAAGGTAAAAACAGTTCTTCTCTAAGGTTTTGCTCTTTGTTATGGGTCTGACAGCATATACAGCATATACACAGGGCTAATATATTTAACCAAAGCTTTAAGATTGCAGAAAAAAGGTGAAGGTCATCTGGACATGAATAGTCAGAGATATCAGCAACTTCTGGAAAAGTTTGACTGTTCAGTATTACAAAAATGGCTGCCAAAATCTGGACACAGAAGATATAATTGGCAAATCCTGGTTATCAAAAAGGATTTATGCTGAATACAACCCGAGTAGGGAAGTTGGTATCTGGTAGCGTATTTACCTGAACTGGAAAAAGTAGCATTGGACCTCTAGTTTGGAGAGGCAACAGGTAGTGATGCTGTTGTCCTTAAGAACAATGAAATGATCAAAAAGATGCGATAGGGAGTTAAGTAGTGAACAGCCCCCTGGGAAATATCTGCTAATAAAAGATCAGAAGGATGTTGGAGTCTGGGTAACTAGTACACATAGGATTACAATTGTCCCTGGTGTTTGGTAACGCAAATGAAGAGGGTGAGCATCAGGAGAAACACTTGCAAAATCAGAGTGAAAGGTAGATTATCTGTAAAAGACGTAGATCATTCTTACAGCGATTGGTAGGCAATGTGTAACCTGGAAGAAAGGTGTAGTGTAAATCAAAGATAGAATATGGCTAAAATGAGATGAAAACATTAGGCTGTGAGTATTGCCAAGCTAGATAATACAGGCAAGCTGAAAAATTGCAGTGTCATCTAAGTCGTTGAAAAGATTTCCAAGAGTATTCAGAGAGGTATTGTCTGAGTTTGTATCCATAAGAAGGAGGTGCAAACTACCCATTTACACTGGAACTTGCACAGTCCTGTAACTAAATACATTCTGCAAAGACAGAATGTTTTTTAATTTTATTTTTCAGTCCACTGAAATCCATTTGTTCCAGATTCCAGATGGAACAGATAGTTGCAGAATAGATGTGACCATACAGTTTACTAAGCAGATGTTTCTCATCTAGATTTATAAATGAATGATTCTTTGATTCTAGGGGGACGCTGGTGACTGTAAAGTTGAACTATATGTTGTCAGGCTTAATGATCCACGTATTTAGAAAGACACTAGTCCTTTAATGGGCTGGAATTGCTAAAACAGAGTTGTGAGGGACAGAGGCTGTTTAAGTACAGTATAGCAATGCCTTTAACTGTAGAGGATGGTTGGGCCGTAGGCGGCTTTGACCTTGAGCGAATACAACTGTAACCTTGAAAAGGACAAGTAAACATCATTAAGGAAGAAGGAGCGAGAAAAGAGGGAAAAAAGCAGCAGAAATCAGGATGTGGTTTGACATTTAGCAACATGAGAAGAACTGCCAACTACGTATCAAGAAACGAGCTTAGGCGCATGAACAAGAGCGAATAACCAATAAGAAAGGAGAGATATGTGCGTGGACAGAGAAAAAAACTATAAAAAATGAGCTTGCTTTGAATAAAGGATCTCTTTGCTTGTTAACGTGTTGCCCGTGCTTCATTAGTCAGTTGCATTTAACTTCAGAACAAACAAAACCTAGTGCAGCAGAGCACCATCAGTCACTGTGGCATGTCACACAGGAACACAGGTGCTACAAGGGGTCTGTTTGCTGAACAGCAGTATCTCAGTTATGTCACCATAAGATATAGACAGTTATACACAAAGTACTTCACTGCATTATGAGGTACTGTCCTTCCCAGAGGGAAGAAATTTTGTCATAAAATGAATGACTGTGAAGAATCCTCTGGTGACAAAGGAGGCTGTTGCTTTTCAGCTCAAATTTAGCCTAACTTAGGCATGACTTCAACCCTTAAAATATTTACCCCCAATACAGGGGAAATGTTCCAGTGGTCTTACTCATCAAGAACAACAATATTGACTATTGGGATATTACTGATTACCTCCAGAATCCTTTATGAGATGCACTGCAATACTAATGTGAACTTTCTTTCCAACCAAGGGCTCTAATTAGGTCCATGTGCATTTTTGAAGGAAAAATCTTTGAAACGGAAAATATCTTAGCCTCTGATACTAATGTAAGAGAAGAAAAAAATATTTTGAAGATTGTTCTAAAAGTTATTTCTTTTTTAAGCAGCACAGTAAGAACTGAAATGAAAAGAGATTTTCCATGAAAGAGTTAGAGCAAGAAAGACATTTCTATCAAAGAAAAGGTTACTGCGAATGTATTTCTAAGCAACCCCAGGAAATTTTAAAGAGAGAAGTTAAATCCCAACAAAATTGGTAACCAATTTAGCCCTTGCTGAGAGTTTTGACTATAGGATAGACAAAAAGTTTTTTTTCCAGGCAGAGTCCACTGTGTTCTATGCGAGCAAGAAAACAGAATTCCCTGTGTGGTGCTTTAGTCAAAGTCCCTTATCAAAATCCTCTGACAATCAAGCTGTTCCCCAAACTTAAATATGAGAGCAAGATCAGGGAGAAGAGGAACAGCACACTGTGTAGAAGAGGGCCATATCAAAAGTCCCTTATCAAAATCCTCTGACAATCAAGCTGTTCCCCAAACTTAAATATGAGAGCAAGATCAGAGAGAAGAGGAACAGCACACTGTGTAGAAGAGGGCCATGGCAGTACTTGTTTTGGGTGTTTTTAAGGCTCACCACCAAGAATTCAACACCCATTATGCCCAGCTAATCTTGCTCTGACATCTTCTACAATCAATTCTTGAAACTATCAGGATATCTTATTGCTAGGAAAGTGTATATTCCAGAAATAAGAATGGTGTGAACTAGCTCAAGGAAAGCTCCACCTATGCATTTTTGTTTCTGCAATTTTTACAGAAGTCTCATTGTTGTACAACACTGTGGGGGAGGCACTATCTTTCAGTTTTTCTCAAGGACGTTATCATTCCAGTGTGTTCCCAGTAATAGTGACTGCACTGTGATCAGAAGAATTGAGGGACGTGGGGGTGTGTAGTCTCAGCATACTAATGTATTTCAGCACACTTACCTTTCCCTCAAGACAAGTAAACAACTGTTGCCAAAACATACCTGCTTATCTGGGAAGGGGGTAGAGGAACAAAGATTTCTCCTCCTTTGACACCTGATCATCTGCCTCCAGCATGCAAAAGCAATTGTGTGTATCCAGAACTACGTTCTTTGTAGAGTTAAGATAGAGTAAGATTGTGTGTACATCCAGATACTGGAGTGAAGTAAATTTTCGGGTCTCCTAGAGTAAGCATAACCAGAACACATTACTGTCCTAACCTGTTCTTTTTCTGTTTCCTGTTGTCTAAGCCTTTTATTTGATGGAAGTCTACTCTTTAGCTTCTTTTGCTTTGAAATTATAGGCCCTATCACCTGACTGCAGTTATTCTTTAAACGTCCTTTAACTTCAGTAAATGGCACCCCTTCGGACAGGCAGTGGGGTGTCATGGTTTAATCCCAGATGGAAACAAAATCCCACACAGCCACTCACTTACTCCACCTGGTGGGATGAGGGAGGGAATCAGAAGAGTAAAGGAAAACTCATGGGTTGAGGTAAAGACGGTTTAACAGGTAAAGCAAAAGTCATGCTTTCAAGCAAAGCAAAACAAGGAATTAATTCCCATGGGCAGGCAGCTGTTCAGCCATCCCCAGGAAAGCAGGGCTCCATCACGTGAAACAGTGACTTGGGAAGACCAGCATGGTCACCCTGAAAATCTTCTGTCCTTCTGCCCACAGATTTGTATGCTGAGCATGACACCATATGATCTGGAATATCCCTTGGGTCAGTTGTGGTCAGCTGTCCTGGCTGTGATCATTCCTGTGGGAGTTGATGACCATGAAAAGGAATAGTATCAGAGATGGAAGAAAGCATTACAAGAATCCATAGAGGAGGAAGATGACTTTTGAACGTAATGGATTTCAGCAAATATAATGGACTGTTGCGTGAATGCGTGGGTTCAAGTGTTTGCACCCCCTCCTGGAATCCCGTACAGCCCAGCATGGGTCCGGCACCCCCTCCCAGATGCAGGGCCGCCCCCCCCCCCGTTGGGCCTGCGTGGCCTGGGGCCGCCCCCGGGCCCGCGGGGGGGCCTCTCCCGGGCCCCTCGCCCCCAGAGGGGAAAGGGGAGAGGGAGCTTTGCTGGTGTGGCTTTGTGCCCTCATCAGAAAGGAGAGAGAGAGGAGACTTGAAGCCTTGGAGTACGCAGAGGTTTGACAGTCTGGTTTGGGGGAGAGGGGAGGGGGTGGGGGGGAGAAGGGTATCAGGTGGGCTGTGGGTGTCCTTGGACTGGAGGTTGGGCAGGTAAGCGGTACGTGGGAAGATATGTGGTAACACGGTGGGGGGAGGATAAGGTCAGGGTGGATGTTTCCTCTGGGGGTTGGGGATCTCGGTGGGCTCGGACCTGGAGAGGTATTCGAGCCCTAGGTGGGTACAGTGGCCAGAACAGTTTTTGTTCATTTGTTTGGTTTTGGCTCACCTGCAGCTACTGCCCAGGTTTGGTATGTTGTGGATGTATTCGTTACATCCTGAAAGGGTGGTCAGGACAAAGGATGTTTCCCTGGGTGTTTCCCTGGGTATTTCCTTGGGATTGAATATAGACAAGTGGTAGAAAAGTAGGAAGTGTAAGACTTGCCCTAATCGTTTTAATAGTAGGAATGTAGCCTGTGTAATCCTATGTGGTTGTGAGCTATGCTGGAGATGGTACATGCCTTCGGTAAGGTCGCCCATGCCAGACAGGTAAAAACTGTAGGGTCAGGATGAGCTTGTTAGCCTTCTGGCAGTCATCCTAGGAGAAGGACAACTCTAATACCAAACCTGGGCAGATGGAGCTCGCTTAGCCCTGTAAGGCCATCCAATTAGAAGGTTACTCTAATTAAACCTACATCCTGAGGACCTCGCTGCCACCGTCCAAGCTCACTCAGCCCTGGCAGATGAACCTTAGGATCAAAGGGTGGGTTCAGTTCCACGCATACTGCATCTCACCTAAAAAATCCATTGCGCAGGCTTGAAGGCTTTACCCACATGCAAAAAGCCCTGTAGCGACAGGTGAGGGTCGAAACGGCAGGTGAAAGGTGCACTGGAAGCCGCAGACCCAACCCTGCATGCAGGCGGTTCAGGATATTGGTCATTTGAGACTGACCGGAGATGACAGTCTCTTGGGGCAGCACCCTGAACGACCAAGCAGCCTTTCCAAGGACAGCACTGCTTGCTCCACTCGGAGAGGGGCCTAGAAAAGGTGACCTTTTCTAGGCCCCTCTCCGAGTGGAGCAAGCA
>NW_016690225.1:1777228-1780460 GCF_001604755.1 Lepidothrix coronata
GCACCATATTAAAAACAGCATCCTGCAATCCTCCGAAGAATCCTTAGGGTTCTCCTTCAAGAAGAACAAGGACTGGTTTGATGAAAACAATCAAGAAATCCATGACTTGTTGAGGAAGAAGAGAACTGCCCACCAAGCACACCTTGCACTGCCATCCTGTCACGCAAGAAAAACAGCCTTTCGTCTTCATGCAGCAAGCTCCAACAACTCCGTGACATCCAGAACAAGTGGTGGCTTTATCTAGCTGAAAAAACTCAATTATGCGCAGATACAGGTGATCACAAAGGTTTCTATGAGGCCCTGAAAACAGCATACAGGCCTACATACCAAGTACAAAGCCCTCTACTCAGCACTGATGGTCAAACATTTCTAACAGATAAAAACCTCCATTGTGAATCGATGGTCTGAACACTTTCAGACTCTTTTCAGTACCAACCGTGTAGTCCAAGACTCAGCAATTCAGTCCATCTCACAACAACCAGTAAAGTATGAATTGGATACTGCCCCCACTTTAGGAGAAACCCTCAAGGCCATACAGCAGGTGAAAATTGGCAAGGCAGCTGGGGTTGATGGAATTCCACCCGAAGTCTGGAAACATGGGGGCCTTGCACTCCACACCAAATTTCATGAGTTTGTGGTGTGCTGTTGGGAACTCGGCGAACTACCATCAGACCTTCGTGATGCAGTCATCATCACTTTGTGTAAGAAGAAAGGAATTAAATTAGATTGCTCAAACTACCGTGGTATTACTCTGCTCTCCATTGTTGGAAAAATCCTGGCAGAATACTCTTGAACAGACTAATACCCACTATAGCAGAAGGAATTCTACCTGAAAATCAGTGTGATTTCAGAGCCAACAGAAGTACCACAGACATGGTATTTGTTCTCAGACAACTGCAAGAGAAGTGTAGGGAACAAAACAAAGGTCTTTATGTAACCTTTGTCGACCTCACCAAGGCTTTTGATACTGTGAGCAGAAAAGGTCTGTGGCAGATTTTGGAACGTTTAGGTTGTCCCCCCAAGTTCTTTAAAATGGTCATCTCACTCCCTGAGGATCAGCACGGCCAAGTCAGATATGGCAACAGATTTTCTGAGCCCTTTTTAATCAAGAATGGTGTGAAACAAGACTGAGTTCTCGCTCCTACCCTATTCACAGTCCTTTTTAGAATGATGCTCCAAAGGGCCACGGCAGACCTCAATGATCAGGACGGTATCTACATTCGATATCGTACTGATGGAAGCCTATTCAACCTAAGGCAACTGAAGGCCCACACCAAGACCTTAAACCGTCTTGTCCGGGAGCTGCTTTATGCTGATGACACCGCCCTTGTTGCCCACACAGAAGCAGCTCTGCAGCGTTTAACATCCTGCTTTGCAGACGCTGCTGAGCTCTTTGGGCTGGAAGTCAGCTTAAAGAAGACAGAAGTTCTCTATCAACCGGCACCTCAGGAAGTCCCCCATCATCCTCACATCACCATTGGCGAATCAGAGCTCAAATCAGTCCAGCAGTTTACTTACCTAGGTAGCCTCATCTCCTCGGATGGTAAGATTGACGGAGAGATAGACAATAGGTTAGCAAAGGCATATAGTGAGTTTGGAAAACTCCACAAAAGAGTATGGCGTAATAAACACTTGAAGAAAAGTACAAAGATCAGTGTTTACAGAGCCATAGTGCTGTCTACTCTCTTATATGGTTCCGAATCATGGGTCATCTACCGCCACCACCTGCGTCTCCTAGAACGCTTCCATCAGCGCTGCCTCTGTACAATCCTAAACATCCACTGTTCAGATTATGTGACCAATACATCTGTTCTAGAGCAAGCAGCAGTCACAAGTATTGAGGACATGTGGATGAAAACACAGCTGCGATGGGCAGGGCAGGGCATTCTCAAGGATGAAGGACCACTGCCTCCCTAAGATCTTGCTTTATGGTGAACTTGCCACCGGCTGCCACATGAGAGGAGCCCCGAAGAAAAGATTCAAGGACTCCCTGAAACAACATCTCAGCCTTGGCCATATTGATCAACATAACTGGTCTACTCTGGCCTCCAATTGGGAGGCCTGGAGACATGCCATCTATAATGCAGCTGTCTCCTTTGAGAATACACGCAGGATCACTCTCTAGGAGAAAAGGCAACGCAGAAAGAACCGTGTTTTACAGAATATACCATCTAAGGAGTCTTTCTGCTGTACCTTTTGCAATCGGATATGTCTGTCTCGTATTGGCCTCATTAGCCACCAGCGTGCTTGTAACAAATGTGGATAGAGCCTTCCCAAATCTTCGTTCGTGAAGCCTAGCCATGAATACTTTTTTATTTTATACCCTTGTATTACTATAGAAATCCCCTCAGGCTGTTTACTCCTTTTACCCCTATGTTCTGGTTGGTTGTTAGCTGCCGCAGTGCAGATGTTCCCTATAAGTTTATGTCTCTCCCCTTCATCCCTTATATGTAACCCCTCCTTGTTTTCCCTATTGAGGCGGGTTGCCTCCTCTTCTTTACCTATATATCATGTTCACACACCCAGTTCCAGAATGTTCCTTTCCTCCCCTATATAAAGGGGAAGCCATGTTAATAAAGGGCTTACTTGCTCCCATACTCATCGACCTACAAACCTGTAACAAACCCTGAGTAAGCATCCCTTTTTTTCCTGCCAGGCCGTAACAATTCCCAATTTCTTGTGTACCCCAGCCTCCTCACTGGTTGGGTGATGTGAGGAGCAGAAAAGGCTAGAAAAAGACTCTGTGTGATGCTCAGCAATAACAAAAACATCCCTGTTTTCAACACAAATCCAAAACATAGTCCCCTCCCTATTGCTACTATGAAGAAAATTAACTCTATCTCAGCCAAAGCCAGCATGGGGTGAAGTGTCGCTGGGTATCTGTCGAAGGGGTCCCGGTCCAAGGGGGGAAGTAGACGCACAACACACACAAGGATGGTGAGACAAAGGGATGTCTGCCTGCTCAGAGCAGCAGGCAGCCTTTTATTAGGTTTTCCTACCTCTACTTTCTCACACACATAGCACAAACATCTTTCTACAAAAATACTAAGGAATGTGCACCTGCACACAGCTTAAGGCTGTGTCCATGGGGATTATCTGGTTGGCTTCACTGCTCCCATGAAAAACGGCCTAACACTCCACAATACTTCAAAGTCTTCAGACTTCAGCTGTGGGGCTGTGACTTCCCCCCACATCGTGCCGTCCAACTCTCAGGGCCGCTTCCATGGGAATG
>NW_016690225.1:1780605-1806891 GCF_001604755.1 Lepidothrix coronata
CGCTTCCAGGGGGCCCAGGGGTTCCATGGGCCTGCCATCTCCCCCCACAATGAAGTATGGGAGGAATAATGTATCACCAGTAATATATAGTGTTCTTGAAAAAGTGAAGAGGAAAAATAGGAAATGCAACACAGATGTTAACAGAGAGACTACTCTCCATTAATGAAAGATACTTTTTCATTATTGGCAGGTAGCAGCAGTATACAAGTTCTCAGATATGAGCAATAGTTTGTACTTTTGGTCTGAATATTTGGATTTAGTTTCACTGAGCAGACAATGATCTCTTTAGCAAAAATATGTCAAAGTTAAGAAGAGCTTTTTAATGTATTTACATTATCAACTGTTTACACATTACAGAATGGGCCTTCTCATCTATGAAAGCTACACTCTTCTGAACATATATTTGCTGAGAGAACAACATAATCTCACCTGTGCTCCAAGGACATATAGGTTTTAGATGATGTGTTTCCAGTTACTGATTGAAAAGTATTGCATTGTGCCATTTCAAACCTGACACCCTGATAATCCACCTAGAAAAGGTGTCTGTGTAATTGGCTGTATATACCAAACACATATCTGACTGTCAATAGAATACAGAGCATGTGATAAAAAGTGAAGACATGAATCTTGCCTGAATTTTATCCTATAGAGGAGTAAAGATACAGTCATAGTGAACTCTTGAATCTGAGAAATCAGAAGTATAGTTCCGGTCATGTAGATGATGCCATATGTTTTCAACCTCATTCAAGTTGAATTATACCTCTTAAATGGCATCCTAGCACCTCATGTCTACAGCTGACTTCAGAAATCCTTCCAAATGATGGCAATCTTCATGCGAGATGGAGATTTTAGTCCAAACACTGCTGACCTTTATTTTTCAGAATAGTGATAAGAAGAAAGAAACTCTCAACATGTGCAAAGTTTTTTAGTCAGGATAGCACAAAGTATTCTCTTCATTAGCAAACGTGGATATATGAGACCACAGCTGAATGGGAGCAAAAAAAATCAGTGGCCATTGGATAATCAGGAAGATTAGATAACCATTATTTAAAACAAAGAAATGCAGCATAGAAGGACAACTTCAATGACAAGAAGTGGAAGACTAAAACAAGGAGGTGAATGCAGTAATGACTAGGATGAAATTCTGATAGTGAATAGAATTAAAGGTTATAAACAGTGGAAAGAAATCCTGACAACAGAAATATCTCACGCAGAGATGAACACTTTGACCTGTATCACAGAGAATTACAGTTGCAATCCCTGGACAATCTGCAGTTGGGCTTTAAGATGTGGTTTAGGATTGTGTTAGTCTTTCCATGTGGCTTAAATAATAAAGGTATTTTTCTACTGTAGGTGGAATTAGTTGGGAGAGGTCCTAAACCATACAGTTTTGAAATTAAAAGGAAACTCACCTAAGCATTTCTTGAATTAGAAAGTGTAATTATTTTGAAGCATGTTTGTTGATTCACGATATTCAAAGAAACTCTCTCTGTACCAGAGAAGTCAGGAACTCTAATTTCAGTGAAAAGATACTGACTGAAGTCCTAACTCAGCTCAACCTAAAGGACAATACTTAGGCTTTGGCTAATAGAGGCAGACAGAAGAGAGACTTTGGACTGGACTGTATGTCTTCCTGTACTGGTGGACTTTGACACATTCCAAGTTATATATTTAAGCAAATATGAATAGATGCTCCTTGAGATGTTTAAACACCCTTTGACAATACATTTTATTTTGGCTGGAATGGAGTAGGGATTGCTTGTACAAGAGAATTGCATGGCAGAATTGAGCAAACTCATAACATGCAAAAGAGGAGCAGGGTAGTTGTCTGGGAAAAGATATAATGGCAACACCAAATACATTTTCTGTGAGTTCTGTTGAAGAAAGAACTCTGTCCTCTGACAGAAGATAATTAGACAGGACTAGATTAGATAATGAATATTTTCCACAGCTGCTGCAGTTTTCAGGTCATGAGTTTACTTGCAAGTTTCTGTGTATTGGAGGCTGAAAATACCAGAGAAGACGTATAAACAGCTAGAAAAGTGGTTATGATAATGAACCTGAGAGTGAATAGAAATCTCAAGTCTTATGGTGTTGGAAGCACTGGGAAGTCACGCTTGATGACTTTAGAAAAACAAAAAAGTTTGTTAATTATTTCTTTAGACTTCAGACAAACAAATCACATTTGTTTTCTGTTCCTCTTTTAAACAGGTACAAATAAACTTGTTCACAAATGTTGACTGCTATGGTAGACTTTTGGAAGTTGAAAGCTATGCAGTGTGCAAGAAAGTGCAGCAAGCCACTATATATCACAATACGTATAAAATGCTCAGATTTTGAGAAAATTTATTCATGAATTTATTTAATTCATGCTGTCTTTACTCTTGTGATTAAGAAAGAGAATGAGGCTATGTCCTGTTCATTTTTTTTTGGTTTCTGTATTTGCTTTCATAAGGCTTAGAAAATCTTCATTGTGAAATCTTGGTTTGCTAGGCTTTTGACTTAAGGAAGTGAAAGAATTTTTTAGTTTCTGAAGCAGTAAAAGAGAGTATAAAAAGCAGAGATTAAAAAAAAGCATCATCCTTTGGATTTCATTTTATTGAAGAAGATTTGAACAGCTGGCATATTTAAACAGAAAATATTACATTTCTTATGAAAATAAATTTTACCCCAGGCAAACACTGTACTACTTGATAATCACCATTTTGATTAACATTACAGAAAGAATATTTTAATGTGGAGTTTAAATATAATGGATTAATTTAGTAAAATTTAAAAATGTCATTATTAATTTAAATATTAAAAGGGAATTAAGAAGTTTACACCTTCCCTTTTATTTTAACAGAAAATGGTCCATTTGGACATTTTATTTTTCTGGAACCATATTTCAAGCAGACAATTGAGGTGCAGTATTTTTGGCATTTGACCTTTGATAAATACAGGAGAACCAACAGTCTCTGGTTATTAAACGACTGTCAGGCAAGGTTTCATTTGAATAAAGTGAAATAAAACAAAAAAAAACATACAAAAGGAAGACCTGATATTGATTCAAGACAGTAAGAAAATGTTCAGAACAGGTCATACTTGGCCCTGATCCTCTCTTTGAATAAGGGAAACTTAATTCCTCTAATACTATGATCTTTACTGCATAGACAAATAAAATATTTTACTGTCTTTGCAAGAGGTCCTGATTCAGCAGCACTGATTCCACCAACAAGATACACAGCCTGTCTTTCCTGCCTCTCAACAAATTCATGGGAAGGCTACTTGAGCTTTATGGGTTTTCTGCAGCAACACCGAATTGAATTTTCAATTAATTTCTGAAGGAAATTTTATTTCTATGTTTATGTCTTAGGCTGATACACAGTTTTCAGTCATTAGTCATTTAAACTGGCTGCATATTGTTTCATTGATTTATTTTATTTCTTTACAGATTGTTGGATCAGTACTGGTTCATTCAAATGTACCTTTATTGCTCTCTTTTCTTTGAATTTCTAAAGTTTATTCTAACAAGATTAGTGCAATATACCTGCAAGGAAAACAGCATTGCTATTACATTTTCTTCATGGACATGTAATATCCTACTGAATCTGCAAGACTCATTTCTTCTTATTCCTAGCTTCTATGAAAACAGTTCACTGATTTCTACAAAGACAAAAAAGCCCAGATTCCTTCCTCCTGAGTTAAGGCATTTAACTGAAATAAATACGTATATGAACTTAGTCACCTTAGATTCTTGTAGACAACAGAAAGTAGTGTCTACTCTCTCCAGAAGATGTTGTAGGTCTTCCAAGACTTTCATTTAATTCTGGAAATGACATGGAATCGGTGTGGTCTGGATATATCTTGTCTGCATTTTTCTCTTCTATGCATGAAAATGAATAGCCAGCAGGCTGAGATTGTGCAATTGGTTTCATTTCAGAACATTCTATACAAAAATAGCAAAGATCTACAATGAAGATGTCCATTCTTGAAGTTTGAAATAAACTGGCACATTATTGGTGTTATTTTGGGACATTATTTTCCTTAGGCACACCACCTTAGGCTTCCTTTACAATTAATGGAAAGAAATAGTAATTTTTAGATTTTGACACTTCAGAAATATGGGGGGTTTGATGTATAATTAGATAGACTGATGCCATTTATTTTATTTTGCATGTTTCTTCTGAATCAGCAGAGACATGGCAAACTTGGAGATCTGACACTAGTCAAAATGGACTATCACCCTCAGCTTTTACAAGAATTCTTTGTCTAAAAAAACTATATGTTACTTTCTTATTCAAATGATGGATTTGTCCAGACTTAGGGGTTCCTGTCAGATCAGAATGGCTTGCTTCCCACAAGTTTCCCTCTTATGCAACATGGAGAAAATCAAGTCTGTGGATATTGTCCGATCTATCTTGCAGAGGAGTCGGTTTCTGAGCCTTGGAACCAGACACTGGATCATTGTTATCTTCAAGACTGGGTTGTTGCTATCTTCCAATCTCTACACATGACACACAAATCAGCTTTTATCCTGAATTAAATATCCGAGTAATAAAAGTATTTTGTTGTAAAATAACCATCTAAATTTAAGATCTCCCGTGATATAGCAGTATATGAATCTCCATTTTAATAGACTGATGAAAGACAATTCTTAAAAAACTTTTACAAGACAAAATTATAATTATTTTTAAAAGTTTTAAAGACATATGGGGAGAACTACTGAATTTAATTTGCATTGATGTAATTCTAGTTACAAAATATGAGACATGATTTAGACACATGATAAATTTCCTCTCTATCCCACTATTTAGCACAATCATTTGCATTTCACTAAGACGACCATCTCTTTCCAAGAACACTTTATAAAAGGAAAACTTGATGATGGGATTTTCCGTTTTCCTTGGAGAAGGGAGCATTCTAGAGTTAAATATACAATGGGTCCTTAGCACAGAACTCAGTGCTTATTCTCAGTGAAATCAGTGATCATTATCAGGCATTTCTTTATACTTATTCCTTACTAAAATCATGTTATAAAATGTAAATACATCAAGCTTTAGATTTTTTCTGCAGTCTTATATTATACAATGGAGTAATCTGCAAACTATTTAAAATAAAGTACACAACATCTCCTTAAAATAAAATTATACTTGTTTGCTGACAAATGCAACAAAAAACATCTCAGTCATACTGCAAAAATATCTACTCTCTTTGAGTGGTTGACCATGAAAATGAAGCATGATAAAATTAGAGCAGAAATTCAATCAGTAGCAGTTGTTTGCATATGAAACATTTTAAGCTCCATTGAGTTGCTGTTTGATTTTATATGGGTATCTTAATAAAAAAGGCTGTCCTAACACTTAAAATCAAAAAAAAAAAATCCAGCCCTATTTGTCGATTGCTCAATAGGGGAACCTGTTTAGGATCACATATTTTGAGGCAAAGATGTAGGAAAGTATTTGTGTTTAAAAAGATCATGGTTTTCACACTTGATGCCTAGGGAATGTGATCACTGGTCAATGAGCAGGAGAATCACCTCCATGGCACCCCTTCTTGTGAATAGTAGTAGCTAGTATAAAATCCCTTTGCATTAGTGGCTCAAAAGACTAAATAATGCTCCCGTCATCCTTAACTTAATTTTTGCCACCTACTTATTTCACAGCCACTGACTCAACCGAATTCTCAGCATGGGCTGGCTATTAGTTTTCACCTTACTTGGATCATATTAAGTAAGTACATGATTTATCCACAGGGGCCTTAGGAGAGCACCTAAAGTGCATGTTGATAAAATGATCTAAGAAAACAAAACTATTGAAATTTTAATATAAAAACAACACTCTGTACATGCTCATTACCTAATGCTAAGACAGACCAGGGAGGTAATCTCTTGGCTTGATTTCTTTCACGTCAGTATAGCTTGCCTCACTTCAGCAGTGTAGACTCTTTTATACATTAGTAAAAATCAGAGTAGAAACATGTTGATAGCTTTTTACATTTTTAATTTTGACTTGTGCTTGGGCATGTTGCAGGTACCATAAAATGTTACTTTACAACTTCTCTCAAAGGTAACTACCAATTTCAGGTCATTATCTCCTGGTGCAGGAAAACTGAAAAGGGGAATATAAAAGACACACAATAGGAGTCTATTTTTATGTTGTAAACAACGTGATTACTCTTCCCTTTTCCATGACAGATTCAATAAATGTTGATTGAATTATCTAGTATTAGCTGAAACGGACTTGAACAAAATAAGCAATAAGAATCCACAGTAAGAATCAATGGAAATGATTTATTTCCTGGAGATCAAATCAAATAACAGGGAGGATCAAATTAGCTAGTGATCACATTAAGTGGAAATCATTGTACTAGTATGCTCTTTCCTCTAAGCTGCTGTCAATAGTCACATAAATACACAGTGGCAAAAAATCTTTTTCCTTTATTTATTTCCACTGAATCTGAAGCACTGCATACCTCTGCAGAGAATAACACACACAACTACCAAATCAGAATCACCAAAATAGATGCTTTCTGAACATACAAAAAATATCCTACAATTATTTTATGAATAGAAAACCCCCTTATTCCCTACTTTGTACTAACAAATCCACTATTTTCCAGGTTCTGAGAGCAAACAATGAGCATTGCAGAATACTCTGAATTCTAACACATTTGAGATCTCTTCAGAAGTGCCCAAATCTGAAATTCAAGAACAAAATTATTACAAAAACTGTAACTATACCATTGTAACAAACTGATTTTATATGCCCTCAGAACAAACTGTAGATATCCATTTGGATCCCTGTAGTGTTATCCAGCCAAGGCTCCGCTGTCCATGTGAAGCCATAATTCTGATTGTAATATGGAATCAGCTTGTGGTTAATGCTAGCTTTGAATGATACTCAGTTATACAAACAGAAGAGCCAGGCTGCAAAAGCTTGTGATATTTGATATTCAAAAGATTTAGCTAATGAAATAAACTGTAAAATTTTAACATGGTTTTCAGTCTGATACTGTCTTCTCCTACATCTTTAGTCTTAACATCATAAGCTGAATTATATTCAATTTGGTCTTGACATCTAACACCTGGTTAGTTTATAATGTTGCACAGAAGTGAGATAAACTTCACAGTTCTTTGCCCAAACAAATTTCTACAGAGTAGAATATAGATACAGACAAACATCCAGGCACAGATATTAACTGCACAGACCAAACGAGATTGTTAGTCTTCCCTTAAGGAGGTTTTATTATGACAAAAGATTCACATAGACAAACCCGTAGTCTTCTCTCCAGGCCTTCAGAAACACCAGACTTAGGTGTGGATGTAGCGTTGACTGCGACGAGTGCAGAAAAATTGATTTGAGGTAGGCTGTAGACTTGGGAAGAGACATGGGCAGAGGAATGCTGAATCTGCAGGGAACAAGCATGGAAAAACAGAGAGAAAGAGAACAAAAGAGACAATCACATCTGAGCATTCACTAGACATTTTTCTGAGTGAAATTTTTCTGCGGTCTCTACTCTGTGTGCATTTGTGTACAAGAAGCTTGCAGACTTCAAGGAAGACAAACTGTAGAGTTGTTCAGGCAGTCTGGGAGATACTGAGGAGAACACAGGTCTATGGGCCAGCTACAATAGAGATCTACGTGTTTCTGTGAGACAGCAACAAACATCAATCTAGACTAGCCTAGTAGGTATGACATGAGTTTTGGGGGACTAGCTAATGGGAACTCTGGGCCTGCTACAGAGTGCTCTGTGTAAGGATATGTGTGTGGAGGTCTTAAGATCTTCTGGCAATCTTTGAGTTTGGTTAGATGGAAAGTTGAAGTAAGATGGGGCCATTTGCTCTTCTTCCATTTAGTTCCAGTCATGATCAGGCTAGTTTAAATTCATGTAAAGGTGGCATTATTTTCATGTTGGGATTGTTCTGCTGCTTCTGTACAGTGTGTGTATAGCATACAGAGAGTATGCATGCTCGGTCTCACCGTAGGCTGGACCTAGGCATCAGGAACTGCAGCACCTTCATGCCTAGCAGACCGAGGATGAGCACTCTGTGTCTTAAGTCTGGTTAATTTGTTTCAGTGGACTGAGAGGAGAAATCATGTTGGTCTAACTAGGCACATCCTGTTGGTGCACTAGGTTTGGCCACTAGCTAGCACCCTACACAATCTAATTATGAAGAAAATTCAGTTGGGAAAAAGATAGCATGGAGAGTGTCAATGAAAACATCACTCATTCTCCTGTAGATATTCCACTGTTTAAAAATAAAAAAAAATAAAGTTCTCCCCAGGTCATTTGTAGCAGTCATCGTTTATGAGGAAGGTGATGAAAGCTTTAGAAATAGCCTTAAAGCATTTTGGTATGGTAGGAAAATTTGTTTCCTATTTTTCAGATAAGGGACTGGGATTTAATTGTCACACAGGAAACGTGTTGTGGAAAGAAAACTGAGCTAGTTTTTTAAGAAACTCATTCAGAAAAACTGATTCAAAATAACTGATCTCCTGAACTGCAGTCTAATTTCTCAGGTACAAAAGTATCTCTTTTCCCTCTGCCGTTCTTTGTTACCCTTGACAGAGAGAAATCAAATACGGCTGTGGTAAATATGCTGTTGCAACATTTCTCCTCTCTTTAAACATTCAGAGTCAAACATACCACTGTGTACATCATCAAAGGCTGATTTACACAGCTGAGTTTCTAGCTCCTAAGGAGAAAAGCAGTAGGAAGAATGTTCTAATTAGCATTCAAAAGTTGATCAAAATAGCAAATATGTTTCTGGAACAGCTGATTTAAATAACTTGTAATTGAAGATACCCATTTCCAGAGCTTGAGGGGTTGTAATAAAAGTGAGAACAAATGAAAGAAAACAAAAACAAAGCAAGCCTTACACATGCAACTAACTATTCAGATTCAGAATATCAGGAAATTATTCTCTCTTCTGAACTGTCATTTATTGCTAAGTTCCTGGAAGAGAATTTTTCAGTAAGGATTAGGTAATGTAAGTATTTTTTTATAACAGTCTGCACAGAGTGAAGGTGATAAGGCAAGAGTTTACATTTTGCTCTTACACTGGACTGATATGCAGAGTTTCCTTCTCTGCCCTCATCACTCCTCTTCTTTTGATTTGGTACTGTGACCATTTGCTGAGTAGTTAACAGTCTTTAATCACAGGTCCTGAGGCCATATTTTTCCAAGCAAGACTCATTGCACAGAGAGCGAGAAGACCTTGGAGCGGATAAAACTGTCTGATAGTCTTCTTTTGCTTTTACTGTTTAATTCCTTCAACAGACTCTAAGTGTCATGAAACAGTCTCCTCACTTTCCTGAGCGAGCGAGTCATATGAAGACTCACCTGGGTAGGTCAGAGACACACATTTCAATATCTAGCTATTTCAAGTGTTAAAGTGGATTTTCTACACACACACTGAAACAGGAAATTGGAATTTTCCGTTATTGTACGCGGAGACAGAACAAGAAACAACCTGAATCTTCACTGCAGACTTGAAGATGCTATAGCGGGAACATCACAAAAGGATTACCATGAATATTTGTTCAAATGAACTTGTTTTCCCATGCATGCCTCCTTTTAATGATGTATTTCAAATGGACATTCAGGGCAGAGTGCTTTTCTAGCATGAATCTATGAAGAGGTAATCTGAGATTTATTCACAAAGAACAGGGTGAAAATAACTCTAATTTTCATCAGTAGAGCAGAAAGTAGGAAATACAGGAAATTGTGATGCAAAGGGCAGGGTCCACTTTCCCCTTGTAGTGTGCTTGATACAGAGGAAATTAAGTGAGTGAGGCAAAGATCTGACATATAAGCTGGGAATTCTTGTGTGAATGTATGCACTGCAACTAAATTGATGCAGTTTTGCTGAAGTAATTTGCAAGGGCTTGCACTAAGGTCTTCAATTTTTAATCTATGACTTGCTGTTAAATACCATGGTAGCAAATTTATTTTAGGGATGATAACTTAAACAGTATTTACAGGACACAGAACCAATATTTTAAACACATTTAAAATACTGCCTTTCTCCTAACTCTCCCAGATGTAGTCAAACCGCAGCTCTTTTTTTAAACTATATTCCATAAGCAATGTATATTTGTAATGCAAATAAACCCACAAAACATAAGTGCATAATATAAAAGGAGACTTAGCTAATCACACAATCTATTTGCTGTGAATTATTAATTTAGGCACTATTTAAAATAAGATTTTATAGGTGTGAAAAATTAGGCAGTTTGGCTTTCCTTTTTTTTTTCTTCTCCCTGCGGAAGAACTCTGTTACCTCAGAAGGATGCAGGAAGTATTTGTAAAACAAACCCAAAAGCAGTAGCAATACCAATGAGCCAGAAGTTTAAGGAAATTTTTAGAAAGAAACTTGTTATGAAATGTTGTGCTGAGTTTGTAGGTCAAGTATCTTCAGAAATATGTGCTTCAAAGAGGCATCCAGATGTTACAGCAATGGAAATTATCCTTTTCTTTTGCTGGAGACCATTCACTGTGGTCACATATCTCTTAAATGCTGACCATTCCACACACATTTTGCTGTAAACTCTTTTATATCTCACCATGGCCACTGAAGACCTTACAAAGGAAAACTGTGGAACTGGAACCATGCCCAGTCATTGCTTGGAAAACTGACAATTGTCTGTCCCAGAGCAGTGTGAGAAAATCTGACAATCTACCCCAATAAATGAGTTCCATGTCTGGGAATGTTCCCTAGCACTCTCAAATCTACCAGCAGAGATACAACTAAGGGAGACTGTAGAAAAGACTGTAACATCTGCTTCCTTCCTTGTGAGGAAGAAAGAATGAAGAAAGAACAGAGGTGTGATAGACTCAATATACATCAATAAGTGAAGAATGGAACAACAGACATGTCAGACTTCTGTGACCTGAGATGTTAGGCAATAACCACTGTCTTTTCAATTGTAATCAGTCTGAGATCCTTCTGACATCTGACCTGAGCAGAACCAATGCTCTGTTGATGCTAAAATCTATACATTCAAAGAAATCAATACATGCTTTATCTGGAAGATTTAATTACCTTAACAGGCAGAGATTAATAAAATGGAGTAGAAAGAAATTACTTTCTCCATTTAACAGGTGAAGAACTTAAGTCACAGAGAAGTTCAGTTTTAGACTCCATCTAAACAGAAATCAGAAATATAATCACAAAATTCTATATTCTACACCAGGAAATTAATCAGATGATCAAATTTTCCTTGAAAAAGAGGAGGAAAATAGTGCCCATTGAATAAATTCATTGCTATACAATGAATTACAACTATAACACAATAATGAAACCACAAATCTTTTAACAGAACAGGTACCCCCAAACCCCCCACACCCACCCAATGTAAATCATAGAAACCTTGATGTGTTACCAATTATGTTAGAATTTATTGGAAGCTGTCCTCCTGAGCAAGTCTACCAAAAGCATTCAAGAGCATTTCACAAGTAGGACTTAGGTTAGTCTGCATTGTGGTAACATGAAAAACAGTATTTTTGAGGAGTCTGCATGCATTCTCAAAGAAGTGACAAGTGTATTAAGAGACTCAGCTAGCAGCCTGTGCTGGTTTTGGCTGGAATAGAGGTAACTTTCTTCAAAGTAGCTGGTATGGGGCTGTGTTTTGGATTTGTGCTGAACACAGTGTTGATAATACAGGAATTTTTTAGTTGTTGCTGAGCAGTCCTCACACAGAGTGAGCTTCTGTTTCTTGCCCCAACCCACCAGCAAGGAGGCTGGGGGTGCACAAGCAGTTGGGAGGGCATACAGCTGGAAAAGCTGATTTGAGTTTGTCCAAGGGTTACCCCATATTGTATGGTGTCATGCTCAGCATAGAAAGCTGGTGGAAGAAGGAGGAAGTGGGGAGAATGTTTGGAGTAGTGGTTTTTGTCTTTCCAGGTAACATTATGTGTGATAGACACCTGCTTTCCTGGGACTGCCCACAGGAAGTGGTGAATCAATTCCTTGTTTTGCTTAGCTTGCAAGCATGACTTTTGCTTTGCCTCCTAAACTGTCTTTGTCTTAACCCACAAGTTTTCTCTCTTTTGCCCTTCCAATTCTCTCCCCCATCCTGCTGCCAGGGAGTGAGTGAGAGGCTGTGTGGTGCCTGGCTGCTGCCTGGGTTTACACCATGACACAACCCATCATGTTTTCTACATAAAGCAAATTCTTTGTTGTTTGTATTATAGGAAAGCTCATAGCACTTCTCAACTCTGACTCCCAAGGATAAACTCATGAAAGGTAGAGTACCTTTTATCTGTCTAAATTTAATCCAGGTATTTTCTTATGTCTTGTTACTATAATGTAGCATGGCATGTAAATAAATAACCAATATTAGGTGTGGATTTTCAATACCACTTAAAAATAAAGTGAAGTACTGTATCAGATTTGCTTTCTCTGTTCAGCTCGAGGTCAGTGACCGTGACAATGTTTAAATTCCATTGCACTGTTTTCTCTAGAGGTTTGTAATTAGACCTTTGAAAGAAGCAGTGCCTTTTTATTACTAGTGGCACAGAAATAGACTCAGAAGCGAAAAATATGCAGTAGAATATCATTACCTCTTCATATAAATTAACATCAAAAAGATTCTGATTCATATCTATGCAGGCTTTTGTCAATCAACAATATTCATGTATTTGTGAGGAGAGCACAGGGCAGAATATTTCAGGGAGAAATGAAAGCATTACTGCCTATTTAAGGTGCATGTTTTCTGAAAAGCTATCTTTTCCTTTCTGCTTGTTTATGGATAACCATTGTCATAAGATTTTGCATTTGTTATTTTGAGGTAAATATTAGGAAAGGGAACATGACAATCCTATTTTTAAATGAAACTGAGTGTTAGAACATATTTATGTCAGAAAGAGCTTTAAAAATAACACATGCTAATTTATTTTGATTTTGCCTAGGCATTTTCTTTCAATACATTCACCTACATGCACGTTCTAGTTCCATTTGTTGTTTCTCCCCAAATCCATCTCTCAACCTTTTTCAAAGCTCTGATAATAGTGGAATACACCTCTTCAGGCAAGGTCCAGAAATATTTTCTTCTCTTTTTAGTATGTCTTCTTCTAAGAATGCTTCAAAGAAAATCAAAAAGCTAATCTGAGGGGTCAGTTGACTAAAAATGAGCATTTACTCAATTAAAAAGAAGTTGTGTCAAAGAAATATATACATATGCTGCTGCACATCAGCATTCTGCATCTGTCAGACTTGAGGAATATAAATCGAGCAAAGTTAACAGCATCTCTCCTTTACTTTGTATTTATAGATTGTCACATGAGATTAGAAGCTGAGTCAGGGACTAGGTAGGGTTGAAGAACACTGATTTTAGCAGAATGAAAATTGAAGTCAATGAGAAGACCAAGAAAACACATACATTTGTGTGTATATGTGTGACTGTACGTTTGCAAACGAAGAGAAACAAGAAACCTCCATGATGGAAAGACTATGGAACCACTAGGTGTCATTCTTGTTCCATGTTTCCAGGCAGCCATATTTCAAACTAGTCAATAGGGAGTGCAAAATTTAAGCTTTTATACCCCTAACATTTTATGTCTGGTAGTTTTGTTATGTGCACTACTGTCCACTAGGGATCATACTGCAATACATATTTTCTTTCAGCCCAGAGGTTGTTATTGTTCTGGTCAAAAGTCAACACCTTACTTAGCATTGCTGCTTTCATGAGTTCTTTAAAACAAAAAAAGCTGTAATAAGCATGTAATAAGTAGTCATGCCTTGCCTGAGGCATGAGTGTTATTATTTGTGCATGAAATGTTAAGTGCTTGTGGGTTTAACACTTATTTTTAAAAAGTATCATGATATGCTTCCAAATACTGTTTGGGTAATTTGATAAAAATAAGTAATCAATATTCCAAGATGCTTAGTCAGAATTTCTACATGTTTTTTCCTAAGTAAAAGGTTACAGATTTTTTTAGAGACTTTAACATGGTATACCATAATATTTAAACCTTTAGCAAGCTATTTTAAAAATAAGATTTTACCCCTTCATTTTCTTTAATTTTAGGATTTTCTGCTCTTTCACCGAGCTGATTTTAAGTCCATCTCTAGGTATTTGTCTTTCTATTAATTTCAATCGCCTTTGTTGGTTTACATCTAAGGTTCAATAACACTGACTGTTTAAGCAGGAAAGAATGGCTGCTGTAGAATTAGGTAAATATGACAAGAGCACTAAAATGGCATTGCAAGGATAATAAACATATCCTGGTATCATATATTGATAAAAGCTGAATACTGTTTAGGTTGCTTCTCTCCCTATATATCTAAGCATAGGTGATAAAAAGACTTAAGATGCTTTTAAGGTCTTTAGATGTTTCTGGGGTTTTAAAAATGTATTTCTGACACATCAATGATTTATTTTCTAAGCAAAATCAGTATTTTACCCAGGTGAAACAATCTGCTTGCTTATGTTCTCTTTACAGACTGTCATGACATCCTTTGAGGTTTAAATTATCTACTCGATATTCTTAAGTAATGACATAAACATACATTTGATAATATTCAGCAAACTGAAGAACATGTACTTTAGTTAAATAGTTCTGTTATCATTTTTGTAGCTTTGGATGTGTGAATGATGAGTTACCACAAGTGTTCACAGAGCTTAGAAAATTTTGAAGTTAATTCATTTAGATCTACTGTCTGTTTTCAAAATTGTAGTAATATAAAGTCAGTCAGAAAACAAAAGGCTGAATAATACCAGGGGAAGGTATTTGACAAGTTTGATTGCAATTTTATTGGTTTATTGAAAATAATTACCACAGAAATTTTTTTGTTCATTGTTATTAGAAAAATGAAGAATGTTATTATAATAAGCACTAGAAGAATGAGTTGCTCACCACCAATTGTCTTTGTTATCTGGATTAAAGCACTTCAATAGAACAATGAAGGGAAACTCCCTTCACTGGTCACTTAACTTTGTCTATTCTTTGTCATGGCTATGCTCCAGAATAGGCCTTAGGTCCCTCCTTGTGCATAGCTTTCTTCATGAAAGATTTCTTCATGAACAAAACAGTTCGCTTTAGACAACCACTTAGGGGGTTTGTGAGAATACTTTTAAATACATGGTGTACTTCCGGCACAAAAGATAAAATTTTCATAATTTGGTATCATTTCTTAATGACAGAGACACCATTTCAAAACAAGCAGCTGAACACTGAAACATAGGCCCTATTTAATTGTGCTACACATGTGTATAACCTTGATATGGATCATACATCCATAACGGTATCTTATTTGTACCTCTTCTTACTTAGATCATGTTACTTTCTAATTTGTCTTCAGGGCACCTGTACCAAGCAAAGGCTTTTTGTGGGAGGTGTATACACTGTAAGTATACACCTTATAAGTATGGGTGGGCTAAATGCAAATGTTTCAATAGCTGCAATTTCATGCCTGTCATATGTTCTGATACAAGGTACACCAACCTTTCTGTTTACTCCACTAAGTTTACAGCAGATTTTTTCAGTCAGGTGATCCGATGTGCTTCCAAGAAAACCATGCATGACAAAGGGAGTGTTATGTTTTTGTCTGTTTCTCTTGTCATACAGCTGTAGTATCTCAACTTAGAGCGTGAAGTGCCCCATAATGTAATTTACTTTTTGTACTTATGAGGTGTCCTGATTCTGTATACCTCCATGTTCTCCTAACATGAGTAAGAAACTTTCAATACTGACCCATAAGCCCTCTGTATTACACGTTCATTAATTTATAAAACTGGATTACTGTAAGATAATTTCTTACTGAACTAGTGAAAGGAAGCAGAATTTAAGATATCTTCTCATGTCTGCCCTGGTGGAGAAAAGTTACATCAACTACAGAACTGCCTGTATCATTCTGGAATTTTTATGTAATGGCTATGGTAAAGTTTTTGGTTTGAGATGGTATGTTTAAAGGTATGCTGTCAGCTCACATTTGCTTTTTAAAGACACACATATTCAGAAGCATTTTCCCATGGGTACTTAGCTGTATAAACCACATTCATCTCTGTGATACTTTAAATTGTCTCAACATTAAATAATTAAAGTTTTGTGCCACATTTAGTCTAGCCAAGCAGAGCATACCATGGACAGCTGTTTGGTTGAAATGTTTGCTTCATACTGTCCAAGATAGTTACCTATAACTTGTAAACAAGTGAAAGGTTATGAACTGTCTATTTTCTGTAATTCATTTAATTTTGAGTCTGAAAGGTAAATTAAAATTAAATTTCAATAAGATACAGACCTGCCGTTTGTCCTAAATAGGTTGTACAGACTGGCATGTAAACCTACTTGTATAAGCTGCCTAACATTAGAAAAAATATTATTGGGAATTTTGTGAACCCTTCTTCACGAATCAGAATCTTTTGAGTATTTTAGATGAGATTTCCTGTAAGCAGATGTGGAAAAGGCAACAGAAGGTTACAGAAGTGTTGATGATGTGTTGTGGATGGAGACAGAAGGCAATTGTCTGTCAGCAAGATGCTCAAGCAGGTGTGATTACGTCTTCACACCACTCCAGAAAGTTGAAAAATTGCTGGAAACAAGATGACTCTGGATACATATCCTTATATTTACTGTATTTCACATTAGGTAAAGAGGGACTACTTTATATACTCTGAACTTTATGGACTCTGAAAACTATGTGTTGTCATCTGTAGGGCAATATATAAACTTAGAAATAAAAGAATAGGGTCACCTGATGAATTTAAGAAGTTTGTATCTTTTTAGTAAAATAGGATAACATTTTAATAGCATGTAATAATATGTCTAGAATATGGATTTGATATTTGAAGATACAAAAATAGGAATGTTTTGTTTCTGACATTTAGAGATGCAACCAGTAAATACATGTTCTCCTAAATTTTCTCTTTTTTCTTTTTCTTTTTTTTTTTTTTTTTTTTAAAAAACATCCCTCTTGCAGCTTTTGTTTAACTTCAAGCTCCATCTCTCCAAATTCCTTTTTCAGCTCTCTGTCTTTGCTGTGTCTAGAATTTAATTGCTGTAGTCTGGCCTCCATTTCTCATTGAGAGTGAGATGATAGTTGAGAAAGCCAACTACCAGCAATTTCTGCCAGACATTTTCTGCCTTCTGCCTTCAGTTACTCTTGCTATATGGCTTTGCATTAGGCTGTGGATAGTGGTTCAACAACTGTCATATCAGTGCAATCATGTTAAATTCCCTGGATCTGCAGTAAAGTAGAAAGAGCTGTGGGAAAATATAGAATGCTAACATGATGTCTGCCTAAATAAAAATGTGTTTTATAAGAAGTAGTAGTTCCATGAAGATAGAGGTGGAAAAGAGGAAAAAATATTATTCAGTTCACTTTTGTTTAGAATGGAAAAAAGCAGTCACTTATTGGGGGTGTATGAAGAAATGTAATACAAAATAAAACATACAGAGAATAAAATGTCTATTAATACTAAAGAGATCTACATTAGTCCTATAGTCGTTAACTAGGAAACACTGTATTAACACATTAAATAATCAATTAAAAATATTTAGCTGTTGAGGTACTTGGAGTCAATTTTCTACTGCTATCAGAATCTATAAAAAGTCTCGAAATAAGTCTTTACCTTTGATCTCCATTGAAATTAGAGTGAAAAACTTTGGTGTGCTGAATCGCATTTTAAGTAAGGCAGTAAAGCCCAGATCATGAAACTAACTGCTGCTAATTCTTGTGAAGACTTTTGTCATGGATAAAATAAACTTATAAAACACCTTCCATAATCACAACTGTAGTTGAACAACTGGGGTTTTAGTCCAGTCTTGAGTTTGATGTGTATCTTCTGTGAGGAAAGGTTGAGACCTGTGATTGTTCAGCCTAGAGAAGAGAAGGCTCAGAGGGATCTTATCAGTATATATAGCCACTTAAAGGAAGGATGCTGAGGAAAAAAATGAAGGCAGGTTCTTTTCAGTGGTGCCCAGTGACAGGCCTAGAGGCAATAGACACACACTGAAATACAGGAGGGCCCATCAAGATACACTTTTTCACCATGAGGGTAACTGAGCAGGGGCACAGGTTGCCCAGAGAGACTGTGGGCTCTCCCTCTTTGGAGATACTTAAGAGTCCTCCGGACATAGTCTTGGGCAACTGAGAGGAGTCTTGGAGTGCAGCATACACCAGAGAGAGGAGCTAAGAAGCTCAAGACGTCCTGGAGCCAGACCGGGACGGCCAGACAGAATGCAGAGGGGGTGACCTTGGCCTCCCCACCCCGCTGCTGCTGCCAAGCTAGCAACCTGAGACAGAGCACTGGAGCTCTGATAGAACTCTTGAGGCAAAAGATTTCAACTGAAAGCTGCCCGAGACGTTCCGACTCAGGGGTGAATCCCCTGAGGAAAGGGACTGTCACGAAGATACCCCTGCACTTCGTGGTATGACGTGGTGACACGAGCTTGTTCATCATATCACAGCCCACAGAAGAGAGGGAGGAGAGGAGTCCCCCTTGTGTGTAATGGAAGGAGATCCAGCTACAACAGTCCAGCTACTGCTGCTGCATGGAAGAAGAGAGGCTGCTGTTCTGAGAGTGGAAAGGATCTTTCCTTCTCCCTTCTGGACTTTTATTGGAGGGAGAAGAGATTGATTCATTGTAAATACTGCTTTATCTTGGGAGAGATAGTTAAGATTATGTATATGATATATTGTAATATTTATTTTTACAGTAATTTTAATATAATTCCCTTCCCCCCATATTGAGTCTTGTGTAGTGTCTGGAAACCCATCTCACACTGGGGTGAGATGTGGGAGGGGTCTTGGACTCAGGAATTGGATTTTGGGGGTCTCAAACCAGGACAAGCACTATGGCTCTGTACTGTACTTAATCTAATAATTACTACATTTAGTGGAATATTAATAAAAAAATTACAATTTAATATTTTCTTTCTCTCTTTAAAGAAACATTGCTATGGAAAGATTAATAATTTTCAGAATCTTTATCATGTACATTCTGCAGTAATACATAAGCAAGGTTTCTAACAAAGAAATATTCATGAGATAAATTTTTACAGGCTTTCTAATGTATTTGAGCTCACTCTTATTGTCAGATGGGCAAAACATAATATTTTCTTTGAGAAACCTGAAAAATAAAAGCTACTCAAGTATGATTTTGTATTAACATAATCTCTTGTACAACATGTTTTGAGGCCACATTTAGCAGACAAGAAACCTAGAGGGAAAATAACAGATGACAATATATTTTAAATACCAAAAGGCTTTGTGATAAAGTGGGAAACACAGTGACCTTGTCATTTCAACTCACTACTCTACACATATCCTAAAAAAGTGCAACTACACAGACCCTAAAAGGTTCAACTGTAGGCACTGTATAAGTTAAGCATTTGACATTACTAAGTTACCAGTTGATTAATTTGTCAAACTACAGAATTACAGAATTTAGGTTTAAGGTTGCAAGGGATCTCTGGAGATCGTCTAGTTTAATGCCCCTGCTCAAAACAGGATGACCCAGAGAAGGTTACTTAGGTTTTTAATACTTTCTATAATGAAGATTCCAAAACCTCTCTGGATAACCTTCTTCTGAGTTCAATTACTCACTCTCACATTAAAAAATATGTTTTCTTATGTTTAAAGAGCACCTCCTGTGTTTCTGTGTATGCCTGTCTTCAGGTATTTGTATTGATAAGGTTCCTCAGTCCTTCTCTTGTCCAGGCTTAACAGTCACAGCTCTTTCAGCCTCTCTTGTATGTCAGATGCTTCAAAACCATTGCTATCTTAGTGGTCCTTTGCTGGACTTGTTCCAATATGCCCATGTGTCTTTTACACTCGGAAATTCTGAGATAGGCCCAGCACTCCAGGATGTAAACTTCAACTCACAAAATTCATTAACATCATCTGCTGTTACATTGTAACTATCCTAGGCCTTGCTAAACAATTTTATCATGAATAACCTTTTGTTGTTGTTTGGAAAGGTAGGAGATGGGAAATGAGAGTGTCAAAGAACTCAACTCCTTTTGGTCTAAACTATTCTGAGGGGCTAGTTTTTTGTTTGGTTGGTTTTTTACTTTTTTTTTTTTTTAACTTTTGATGGAACAAATGTATGACCAGATAGAAACTATTTAGCATGGAATTCCCCAGCACACCAGGACTCACATAGACGGCGTAAAAATAAAGCAAGCAGACACTTACTGGCAACTACTTTCTTAGCAGAGCCTCAGCTAGGAACAATTTATCATCCCACATGAAACACTGAGGCTAGACCTACATGACCAGCAGAGCTAATGAATAAGTATGGATGTGCAGAGCAAAATAAGTGGTGGTCTTGGCACAACATTTTCAAGGGTTTTCTACTTTGAACTAGTTCTAGGCTCACTCTAATTAACTGAAGGATGATTTGCTTCAGGAAAGCATTGTTAGTGAAGTGCATTTCAAGAGTGGTTTCATCCTAAAAGTATTCATTTCATGTGTTCCAGGACAGTTTGCAATGTGAACCAAAGTAAAGTAAGTGGCGATGTCTGGGATGTTCACTTCAAAGTTGTGCTCTGAGCCAACCTAAACCACTTAATAAGTACACCCTCCTAGGCCCAGACTTGACTTGATCGTAGAGGCCCAAGGTAAAGAAGTCTAGGTCGGTTGATGACCTCTTGTCTTTGAAATTTAGCTTGTAAGACATTCTGAGAAGAAATTAATTTCTAATGCATCATCCACTGTTTGTTGGACCAATAATAATGGCAAGATAGCTTAGTGGGAAATGCAGAAGTTCTGTTTTGCTGGGTTTTATTCCTTTTGGCATAGTGTTGAATTATTGGTGCTTCAGACAGAAAGTTTGTTTGAAATGAGTGAACAACCACATCAACTGCCATTAGCAGTTAACTGACTAGAAATTTGCATAAAGGAAGTGCATATTCAGTAACTTTTCCAAGCAAGTAATGAAACTTCTACTCTCTAAGTATTTTTGTTCTTAAATCTGTGACCTTATTGAAAAGCCACTGAAGTAATGGGTGACTCTACTAACTTCAGTACAGCTTGCATTAGACCTAACTTTCTGGACTTTTTCTGCAGATGCATCACATAGGAGCAGAAATACAGCAAATGTCAGCAAGAATTTATAGATGCTTCAAATAAGAAACGTTGCAGAACTCCATACAAATCGGCACAATAAAGTAGACTATTTATTTTTAAACTTGTGAATAGTTTGATATGCTAGAACATACAGCTACATATTGAGAGCAGTAGTAAGGCCAGGACTGTACATAGCAGAACTGACATTTATTTACTGCCTTGCTCTTGATGCCATAAGTGTCATTTCTAACAAAATGCATTAGATCTTTTACTTAGTTTTTTAGTTAGAAGACTTTCAGTAGGCTACACTTCCATAATCAAAGTGCAGCAATGGTATCATAACAAAAGAATTGGCATTTTTTAGTGATAAAGTCTCATATAAACTAACATTTATATTTCCATTTATTCAGGGAACGCTGTGGATTACAAGATGAGTCAGGAAACAAATATTTTCAAAAATGCAAATATTCAGGTATTTGGAATGTTAAGCCTAACCAAAATTCTAAATCAACATCTATCATTGAATGTTATTTGAAACTTGATAACCTTTAATACCTAATATTTTATAGTATTTATATTTAGCATAATATTCATCAATTTCCTCACAGAGCACAATCTGAGCTCACTGTCAAAGGTGAACATGAAGGTTCATAGGAAAGGCAGGTCATTATTCAACAAGTTCTTATACTATTATTTAAAGTCATATAAGTATATAGCATTTCAATATCTCATAAAAATATACAACACAAAGAACAAAATGAAGAGAAAAGCAGAATGGTAAAATTGACCTTCCCTGTGGTCAGCCAACATGAACTCTATGCAAATGTGAGGTTTGGAAGGTAATCCATCTTTCCCACATTACTATTCTTAGGAACCAGAACAGGACAACAGTGAATGAAAACAATACTGCAGATAAAATCTCTTCTACCTATAGAAACAGCTGAAATAGTTCCCATTTTCCAAGAAGCTGAGTTTGTTCAGTAAGATGATTTCACAGATTTATGAACATTAACACACCTACTATCTGGAGCCATCTTGCATTTTATTAAAATGTCAACTCATGCTCCATGAACATTAGAATCTGAAATTCTTTTCCTTATCACTTTATGAAGCCAAATATTGAGTTGCTGTGCTTATCTACCATCTGAAAAAGTCTCCTCAAAATTTCTCCTTCTCCAAAGTGTCATGACTTCTGGCATCAATATCAGATGCTAATTTTGCCTATACCACACAATGTTTTCTTATTTTGTTTCAAATCAATTTTTGTTGTTTCTCCCAGAAGCTGAATACCATGGACGCAGACATCCATTAGCAGCAATGGACAGCCACAGCATTCTGAGGCTAAGCAGCACTCCTGTAGAGTGCCTCATGGTTTCTAGTGGCTGCCTGAGCTTCTGGAATTGACTGACCGGTTGGAAACAACAAATTACTTTCATCTCTGCTTGTGAATTTGCTGTTGGGAGCACAGGGTGAGGAAAAGGAATGTGCGGGAGATTCAGGATTCATGCACTCAGCATGTTGCAGTAAGGAAGAAAAAAGACAAAGCAGAAGTAATTGACCATAAGACAATTGAGATCTGATTTAACTAATACCTAGAGAGCATCCATGACCACGAGTGCTGGCAAGTAGAGTATGCAAACAGGGCCTTAGCACTTAAGACAGCAGTTGGCATGCAAGGTGTTCAATGCAACAAGCATGGTGCTGCAATACAGAACGCAGTCCTCAGCACTCACAGGAATAACTCTCTGTCATGTCAGGGACAGAAAAAGGAGGGAGGACAAAGTTACCCATGTTTCAGGCTTTAGGAAGCACTGAATGTCCCTCCCTAATTCCTGTGAACATACCTTGGGAAGGTATGTTCTAGGTGAGTTGCTGAGCCACTAGGTGCAAGGATTGGTAGAGGATGTAAATCATATGGCTTCAGGGATGTTAACTGAAAGATGGAGAAGTTCTTATGGACATGCTTTTATACTCCTGGTTACCTCCTTGAGGAACAAGGACTGCTGGAAAGGGGCAGCAATCAGATAAAAAGCAGAGCAAGAGCAAGTGCAAGAGCATATCTGCCAACAGCCTTACTAATCTATTCAGTAGGACCTTGTACTAGTTTTTGGGAGTGGATTGGAGAGCAAAAACAGAAAGGGAGGAACAGGGGGTTGGAGTTTGAACAGGAGTGAACAAGGTACTCTTGCAGCATCCTGAATGCATCAGGAAGAGTGTTGCTAGCAGGTTGAGGGAGATGATCCTGCCCCTCTACTCAGTGGTGGTGAGGCAACATCTGGAGTGCTGTGTCCAGTTCTGGACTCCTCAGTACAAGAGAGACACGGAGCTCCTGGAACAAGTCCAGTGGAGGGCTAAGAATATGATTAAAGGACTGGAGCATCTCTCTTATGAGGACTGGTTGAGGGAACTGAGTCTGTTCAGACTCAAGAAAAGATGACGAAGAGAAGACCTCATCAATATGTATAAGTATCTGAAGGGAGGGTGTCAAGAGAATGGAATCAGGTTCTTCTCGGTGGTGCCAATAAGGCATGAGGCGATGGGCAGAAACTGATGCACAGAAAGTTCCACCTGAACATGAGGAAGAACTTTACTGTGTGGGTGACTGAGCACTAGAACAGATTGCCCAGAGACGTTGTGGATTCTTCCTGACTGGAGATATTGAAGAATCATCTGGATGCAATCCTGTACAGTGTGGTCTAGGATGACACTGCTTGAGCAGGGAACTTGGGCCAGATTACCCACTGTATTCCCTTTCAACCTGACCCATTCTGTGATACTAGGCCATATTAACAAAGAGCAGGCAGTTCGTCATGTAATTATCCCTACCTACTTGGCTCTGCTAAGACAGCACGAGAAGAGTTATGCCCAATTTTGCATTTCTCTGTACAGGAAAGTGAAGAATACCAAGATGATTAAAGAGCATCTGTGAAAGGAAGCCAAGGAAGTTGACTTTTGGTAAAGTTGCCAAACTATCCTTAGTGATATACAAAATTGGTGAAGATTCTGCAAAGCCTTATCTGAATTCAAAGTAATTCCTGTTTTGAGTACAGATTTGACCCTCAGTGTTCATTCCAACACTTTGTTTTGTGTTAAACCATTATTAACTAGAAATCAGAAAGGCTTAAACTGTTGAGTGAAAAAAGATGATTCTCTTCTTTCTATTTCTATTCATAGTCCCTGTTTGCAAATTTCTGTTGCCTGGTGCTCAAATGTGAAATAAAAAGTTTCAAAAATTGAACCATTTCATTCAACCCTAATTAAAAATGCTGTGGAGGGGAGAAGGGAGCAGGAAAAAGGTAGGAGTTGAAATAGTATCCTGATTCTTTTATACTTTCACACTTGAACACAGATAAAACTGTCTTCAAAGTAGCTTCCATTCATTATTTCATCCATCATTAGTCTTTTGAAATAATCTACATCTATTTCCTTCTGAGGTGCAGCAGTAAAGGAGCTGATTTTATAGCTGTGAAGACCACACCTCGTATTAAGTAGAAATGATCATGATATTTTAAAGGTGTTCCTAACATCACATCACTTTGATTCTTCCTTTTATTATTTTCCATATTACTTTTCTCAGTCAGGGTTCATTTTAAGTTCTTCTAAGTTCTTGCTGGATATTTTATAACTTTGATAGGCTATTTTCCTGCTTCAATTATTTTTAGACTTTCTTGTACATACCTACTGACCTTTTTTATTCTTTCAGTATTTATTACTACATGACGTGCATAACCTTTGGATATACATTAATTTAGCCTTAAATACTCTCTATTCCCTTCCCTGCATTTTCATGGTGCTATTATTCCTCTCAAATTGCCCTGAGAATTTCAGCTTTTTTGGGGTGGGAATTCAGTTATATACTTCTTGCAAATTCTTTAGTTTCAGTGTGCTATATTTAACCTAATTCTACTCATTTCACTAATACTTAGAAACATTTATATTGAAATCCTGTATTTTTTTTAAAAACGTTTTTCAAACTGTAGGCAAGGGTTGCTCCTTTAGGTTTTGTAGATGTTAATCCACTTGATCATGAAAACAGATTTTACTCTATAAGGTACATATGATAGCATCCATATTTCGGCTATTATAAGACAATTAATTATATAAATAATACTTTCTATATTGTTTGATTTGTAATTATGTAGCCCTGAAACAAAGTGTTGGTAAATGGCCATAATCTTTGTACTGAGTTTGCAGGGTTTCAGAACTCAGAAAACTGACTCAAATTTTCCTGACTTGCCTGCAGCTTTGCTTCTCTCGATTTAGCAGTGTTAGCAATCTCTCTGAGAGATCAGGTGCAGTGATCCTGATGGGAAGACCATTGCACTTTGAGGAGGTAGTGATCCACACAGCAGTTAACCTGAGTGGGCGTAGGCATGTGCTGTGCTGCACATCATCCCTTGGGTGATCATCATAGGGTGAATGCAGTCAACTAATTGTAACCAAGGAGTGGGTTTGCAGTTCTGAAAAAGGTGTGAACATCCTTTTTATTTGATGGTAAAAATAACTGATAGAACTGCTTGTCTTTAAAAAAGTTCTATAAGAGTTCAAATGATCAACACAAAGTAACATTTACATGGACAGGACCATGACAGTGTGCTGTAACCTGGTTGGAGCCCATTTCATATCACACATCTTGGAGTTTCCAACATCTGAAGGGATGTAAAATTATCTATATTAACATCTTTTTACTATTAGCTCAAATAAAGAGCATTTTAAGGAATAATTCAAAATTTGAGAGTTTTTCTTGCTCAGCTCAAAATGAACTAACACTCCCATGAGGCACTACATCAGAAGCCTAATGTTAACTTCTTTTGTTTTTGTTTATCTTTGTGTATTACAACCACAGTTTTATTTAGGTAACTGTAACAAGCAGTTAATAAATGTAGAATGATGTATTTATGACTTTAATATAGTGACATAAAGGAGAGAAATGCAGACCTGGTGTAACTACAGAAGCCTTTAGAAGTGGAGGCAGATGATGCAGAGTAGGGAAGTAGAGGTAGAGGGTGGTAAGAGATGAGGAACAAGAGTGGCACTGAAAGTCTTTTGTGTATAAACAGCTCCGCTGTTAAGTAAAAGAAATTGAGGTTTGGAGTTAATAAAAACATGTTATTAGAGAGAACTAAGAATTAATATCTAACATACATAAAAGACCCCACATACAGTGAGTTCAGATATAGCATAGAGTTGCAAAACAATCAAGAGAGAGAAGAGTGTAAAAGTGAAGTACCAAATATACAGAACTGTCCCAAGGTGGATCCTACACTTAGGAAGAAGAAGCTATCAGCATC